>NW_025891003.1:341269-413523 GCF_002878395.1 Capsicum annuum
GGGAAGGTCTAAAGACCAAAACAATACCATCAAAACTTCTAAAACATGATTATATTCATATATCAAAAACCCTTTTCTTAAAATCATGATTTCAATATCCATGAGATTTTAGAAAAAACCCGCGTACCTTAACCTCGAAATATAATAGACATTTCTTGAAGCTTGCGAATTGTGGATTTCAAATCTTCAATCGCTTTTGAAAATCCACGGTTGAATCTTGAGTTATTTGGATTTATAGTTTGAAACCCTTGGGAGTATTCTCGGTGATTTTACGGAAAAATATCAATGATATGGGTATTTGGGAGCTTAATTCCATTTGGAGGTGATAAGGAGTTGAAGAAGAACCATTTTACCCTTAATGAAATGGAATAGGGTGCTGAAAATTGGCCGGGCGTGATACCCGAGAAGCGCACTTCCTAGAGCAGCGGAGTACCCCAGGCGTCGCCCGCCTTAGAGCAGTGGGGTAGCCCGGGCGGTACCTACCTTAGAGCGGGGGAGGACCCCAGGCGGTGCCCCCTTATCACCCAGAGCGACTGGAATGGAACACAAAACATACCCTTAGGCTCGTCTAAAAATTCCGAAACTCACCTGCAATGTATTATGACCTTACCCCATCGTAACGCAACAAGAAAATCTAAAATCAGAGGTCGGAAGGATTGAAAATAAAACCCCGAAGATTAGGAGCTTAAAATGAGAGTAAGTCTCTTTACACTTAGAATATTTTCAAGTTTCCAAGGCTAAGAGTACACTACTAGGGGCTAGCACGTGCACGCATTTTACGGGGCATTACAAGCTATCACTTCTCAATTCAAATGTATGATTTGATCAGGAACACTTCAAGGGAATCCTAAACTCTTAGCATGAATTAGCTCATTAAAGCAGGTAAAGTCAAGTCAACTCAAAATTCAGTTTCATGATAGAAGTTTAAATGTTTCAGCTCGGCTATATCCTTTCTTAGAAGACATATCATGTCCATATTATTCCATTCCTTAAAGACTTCAACATTCCTACCAATCATTCGAGGACGAATGATCAAACGAAATTACCGGCCTGCTATATATCAAACGAAAATTCTTCAAATTAAATTTCTAACGATACTAAATTCACCAAAATCCGATACCCGAGCGAAAAGTTATGGCCATTTTCGTGACTGAGACAGTAGCATCACGCGATTAGTGCGCCACGCACGCTCTGTCGTACTCACCCAATTTTCAAGTTCTATTTTTGCGTTTTTAAGGGCAAAAGTAGTATTTTCTAGCCCATATTCATACTTAACACGGGATTAAATCCCCGAAACATCAAAATAAGGTTATTTTCTCCCAAAATCACCAAGAACACTCGTTAGGGTTTCAATCCAAAGATCATTATATCTCAAGATTTAACCGTGGGTTTTTCTTAATTGTTCAAGATTCGGAATCCCCATTGCAAGGGCTACAAGAAGCACTCATGAATAATACATATTGCATCCCAAAATCTAGAGTTCCTTCGAAAGCTTCTAATTTAAGGTACATCGGGTTTATCCTAAAAACTACATGGGCTTGTAAACACTAGAACATGATTCAAAGATTATCAAACATAAATTTAGAAAAGGGTTTTGGAATTCATCATTTCTAACTATGCATCATGAATGTTTTAATGATATTGTTGTTCAGGCCTTTGGAGCTTATACCCTTAAATTTATTTATATGTATGAAAAAATATGATTGAAGGTTGTTTGAGAGCACAAATTATGATATCCCTCTCTTGTGATGAATTTAAGTTTCTGAACTTATTGGGAATGATTTGAAACCCATGTTTAATTGTTTGAAAGTGGAATTTTCAATATCATAGTATTTGACATGATTTGGAGATGATAGGAGGGAGTCTCTTATTATACTTGTATGCTTGTTTTATTGAGAAAGAATTGCATGTGATTGAGTAATTTTAAATAATCACCACATATTATTGAAATGTTGACAAAGAAAAAGTTTTCTCGCATGTATTTACATAAATTTAAAGAAGGAGTTCTTGAACTAATTTTTTAATATGGTGGTCCCGAACTTATATTTTGAAAATAGAGATTATAATATGCTAATAATGGCTCAGAGATGTGACTTGCAAGTCAATGGTATGATGGTACTATATAAATCTCACGACCTGAACCAAAGCCTCGCCGTGATGAGCATTTCGAACCATAGAGGCCCGAAACACCCCTATCTGTCTGGTAATCATGCTCCTAATTCATATGATCAAAGTAATGCGGAAGAAACACAATACTTCAGAAACATGGTCATAAATGTGAAAAGAAACAATAATGGGGAAATAAAATTTTCCCCAACATCAATTAATCTCTAAACAAATGTCTACGAAAATCTCTAGTAAATGACTGAGTTAAGTAACTGTATATAAACTGGGACAATGCCCCCAGTAGACCCCAAAACTAAATATAAGAAAAAAGGACTGAAGGACATAAGACCTTTCGAAACATGGACGGCTCACCATTTGTCTCTGCAACTTTGTTTGAATGGTCTACTGATTCTCTTGACCCCTAGATTGCGCCTCTAAACCTAAGAGGTTGGAGAGAAGAGAGGGTCGGCACAAAAGTACTGGCACATAGAGATATCAAAACAAAACATAATATTTTTACAAAATATAGTTGAGAGGCATTATAAAGCAATTTCGTATCAAACCATTTGAAAGGACATGGGTGTAATGCTATAGTTTTCTTAACAATCAATGAAATGCAACTGAGCTAGGTGGAATACCCTACATAACTTACACCAACTATCTAAACTCGGTTGCCGCCGAGATTAGAGTATAACTAAGGGAGAGACACACAAGACCACGAAGCATGGTGTCTCGACCCAATGGTAGTGCCCAAGATCATGTATCCTGGGCTCCTACCTATAGTCCCAATTTGGGAATGACATAAAGTCAAGTACACAAGATCACTTAGCCTAGTACCAAATTTTCGTGTCGGCAAACACGTTTTCCAGCGATGAGCCGTTACACTCAATCGCCTTCTTTGGGCATCCATCTATCTCATGTAAAATCACTGCATTCAAATTTCAGTTGCTTCAATCACATATCATATTCTGTAGGGTATCATCATACCCTACTTGCAAGTCATCAGTATCACTTCCACATATGCATTATCATGTATAAACCAAGGTGCTTCATCATTTACAAGTGGTGAACAATATTTATTTCAAATTCATGCTCTCTTTCGTTGGTCATAATATGATATGGGGTATCAAGACATTATCATGGAATTTGAAAGAAATTTATCATTCCTATTTATCAAACTTCCATGGAAAACCTCAAATCACATATGCATGGTTTCAACCATTGAAGTTTATAGGCAAACAATTCCTATGACATAAAGAAAAATGACTTAAAAATCATGTTGAAAGCAAGTTATTAGCCTTTGATTGAAAACCCCCATTTAAAAGCATGCATGTTCATAAAAACTACACCCATGAGATTTTTGGATAACCCCACGTACCTCTATTTCCAAGGATAATAGATGTTTCGTGAAGCTTGTTGATTGGTGATTCCAAATATGTAATTATTTTCGAAAACCTACGGTCGAATCTTGAACTATTTGGGTTTTTATTTTGAAACCCTAAGGAGAATCTTTGAGAACTTTTGATGAATGATGGTGTATGTAGGGATCCTTGGAACTGAATTTCTTGTTTTAGGGCTAAGTAAGTGTAGAAAAGGACCATTTTACCCCAAAAAATGGAGTGTTTAAGTCAGTTGAATTCTTTACATAGGTGCCTCCCATCCCATTGCCTATGTTTACATAGGCGTCGCCTAACCTATAACCTATGTTTACATATGCGCCACCTAGGCTATCGCCTATGTTTACATAGGAACCGCCTAGGCAATCGCCTATGCTTTCCAGTGGCCATGGGTGATTTGTTAGGCGATGCATATCACTTTGAAAGGCTATAACTTCTTGCTCGGGTGTCGAATTTTAGAAAAATTGGTATCGTTGGAAAGCTAACTCGATGACCTATCATTTGACACATAGTAGGCTGCCTAATTAGACATATACAGAGAGTTATGGTCGATGGAAGCTGACACAATTTACAACGTCCACTATAACCTAGTCGATCGAAATAGCTTCAACTCGTCCATGAGTTGAAGGACCTCTATGGTAAAAATTTAAGATTGAATGGATTCACATGCTACAAAAATTATTAACATGCTCTATTGGTATAGGATTTTATGGCTTTGGGGTTTATCAACACGTCGGAATCATGGTCTATATTGTAGGCCGAAATGCGGGGCATTACATTATCCCCTCTTAGGGTCATTCATCCCCGAATGATGATGCGGGACAAAGACAGAAATGATTTCAAGCATAATAAATTACTACGAAATTAAGATAGGAATAGTACCTTCTATCTCATCTTCTATAGAAGCAAACAAATTGGGATATCTAATTCTCATGTCATCTTCTGACTCCCAAGTTGCTTCTTTGACTTTCTGATTCCTCCACAGTACCTTTACTGAGGCTATATCTTTGCTCCTCATCTTTCGAACTTGGCGATCTAAAATTTCAATGGGCTTTTCTTCGTAAGACAAAGAGTCTGTCACTTTGATACCCTCTACTGGAAATACTATCAAATGATCTCCAATGCATTTCTTCAACATAGAACATGGAATACCGGATGAACGGAACACAAACTTGCAGGCAATTCTAGCTCATAAGCAACTGCACCAATCTTTTTCAGAATCTGATATGGCCCTATATAGCGAGGCCTCAATTTACCCCTTTTTCCAAACCGCATAACTCCTTTCATAGGAGAAATATTAAGAAACACCCAATCACAAACTTCAAACTCTAGTTCTCTTCTCCGAATATCAACATAGGACTTCTGACGACTCTGAGCAGTCTTGAGTCATTCTCTAATGATCTTCACTTTCTCCATCTCCTGATGAACAAGATCAATCTCATCTAACTGAGTCTTACCCACTTCCTACCGAGTGTCAGTTTATCTTTTAAATCAGTTCACCATTCACCACAGACAGAAAGAAACACACACACACTGGGATATCCTATAACCAACATAAACTATGTGAGCCACATGGATTCCAATGTACAACCCACGTTGAGGAAAGTTGTCCTATCGTTGCCATCGGAGTAGGAATATCGATATCAAAACCACACAAACTAGAAATCACTATATAAATCATCCTCAGGCTCACTCCTATGGGGGAACGTAGTTCTAGGGAAGTAAGGTCTCTTTAAAACTCCTACTCGGTGCTAAATATTTCTCCTGGACTTAGCTCAGATCATTTCAAAGTCAATCCACAACAAAATAATTTAAGTAATATTTAAATATACATCGGGAGCCATCAGATTTCCCATCTATCAAAATCAACCACGTTGTGAATTTCTTTCACACTCGAGTTCAAAACAACTCCATTAAGACCAAAAGGTCAAAACATTCAAAATATCTCAAATATTCAACATCAACGTGCTTATAACACACACTATCTCAAAAAAACACAATTTCCAATGAGGATTCATGACCCAAATATCAAAATTATGACAAATATCATTTAAGATTCATGCTTTATATCTCCACAAATGTAAATTCATCTTTCAAAATCATTAACATCAAGATTTCTTAATAATCACCATAAGATATGGGTTCATGCTTTAAATTCGTAAAAATCAAGTAAAAATCACGCCGTTTTAAAGAAAATTCTTTTGGGCACAAGAACGAAAGAGAGTTCTTGTTGAAAAACCCCACATACCTTGAATGAGGAACTTTAGATCGATACTCATTTGTGAGTAGTTAGTCTTGCCTTTGAATGATGGTTCTTGGAGTTCTTGAACTAGGAACTTTGAATGTTGAATAAATTTGTAGAATTAATGGCGAACTTTGGAGGTTCTTGAACTTGGAACTTGGAATCATGAATAAATTTGCAGAATTAATGGTGAACTTTGGAGGTTCTTGAAGTTGGATGTAGGAGCATAGGGTTTTCTTTTTGAGGGAATTTAATGAAATATAACATATAATGCTTCTAATAGGCTTTAATATAGGGTTTGGACAGATTTTGGGTGAGGGGGAATGACCAAAACGCCCCTAAAAATCAAATAATTCTCGAATCTGTCCTTTGGTGGACTGTTTTGATAGTCTGAAGTAGATCAACCATAACATTTTACTCCGTTATCCAAATTGGATGAAACCAATTTCATTAGAAAGATAACTCTCATATCCTTCTGTTGATATATAGTATCTCACCTATATCATTGTGTACGAGGAGTTATGATCGTTTGAAGTTGACCCAAAAATTCGCTTTTGATAGGCTGAAGTAGATCAACCATAACCTTTTGCTACAATAGACAAATTGGATGAAACTAATTTCCTTGGAAAGAGGACTCGCAGAGCTTTCCATTTATATATAGTAGATCACCCATATCATTATGTACAAGGTTTTATAGTCATTTGAAGATGGAGCAAAAATACGCCAGGCCTTAGTACTTTTTCATGCACGTTTTACTGTTCACTACTATTGATGGTTCGATCGGAATGTTCATAAATCTTTGCGGGTGTCCGTTTTTTATGATCCACATATTGTCAGAAAGATTATTCAATACTCTACACAATGGTGGGTCATAATCTAAGACATTCTTCACGAAAAATTTTTAATTCATTTTAGAAGACAGAACCCAACACGTTTACACACAAAATTTCAACGAAAAATTTCCCGGGGTATTACATCATCCCCGTTGGAAACATTCGTCCTTGAATGATGCTAGACATGCCAAGATTAGATAGAGAATAGAGAATACAGCTGAAACCATTCGTTAGACTCATCACCACATCGTTTTTCACTCCGAATGCAGCATAGAATGCGTAAATTCAAAAAACTATAGGTGAACACATAATAAATGACCGCTGAACTGCTGCAACTTTTATCAAAAGTGCATCATTTTGGAAAGAACGGTACCTTCGGCTTGATCGGAGTTCGCGGAAAATAGGTGCGGATACTTCGATCGCATATCCACCTCAACTTTCCAAGTTGCACTCTCAACAGATTGGTTTCGCTACAACACCTTGACCAAGAGAACTTCATTGTTCCTTAGTCTTCGGACACTGAAATCAAGAATCTCAATAGGAATCTCATCAAAAGAAAGATTTTCTTGAATGAAAGAACTCACAGAGGAATCCACTACCAAAACATCGCGAATATGCTTTCTAAGCATGGAGACATGGAATATTGGATGAACACAGGACAACTTGGAAGGCAACTCAACCTCATAAGCTACCTTACCAACACGGCTAAGAATTTTGTAAGGAACAACATAACGGGGACTAAGCTTCCCCTTCTTTCCGAATCTCTTCACCCCCCTCATGGGTGAAATTTTCAGATACACTAGGTCACTAACTTCAAACTCAAGGTCTCTCCTTCTAACATCTGCATATGACTTCTGACGACTCTGCGCAGTTTTCAACCTTTCCCTAATCAACTTAATTTTTCCATAGCCTCAAATATTGAATCAGGACCACTCACAACCGCTTCACCCAGCTCAAACGAACATATGGGTGATCTACACTTCCTCCCATATAAGGCTTCAAACGGATCCATGCCAATACTAGAGTGGAAACTGTTATTGTAAGCAAACTTTATCAACAGTAAGTGATCATCCTAACTTCCCTTAAAGTCAAGTGCACAAGCTCTCAACATATCCTCTAAGGTCTGGATGGTCCGCTCAGCCTGACCATCGGTCTGCGGATAAAAAGCAGAATTCAAAAGCACTTGGGTACAAAGACCCTTCTAAAAAGCTTTCCAAAATTGCAAAGTGAACAGAGTACCCCTATCCGAAATGATAGACAAGGGAACTCCATGCAGTCTGACTAGCTCTCGGATATACAATTTAGACTAATCCTCAGTAGTATATGAAGTATGAATAGGCAAGAAATGAGCAGACTTAGTCAACAAATCAATCACAACCCAATTGTAATCATAATGGCATCGGTAGGGAGGTAAACCAATCACGAAGTCCATATTTATCTCTTCCCATTTCTAGGTGGGAATACTAAACTCTTGCATCATACCACCAGGTCTTTGGTGTTCAACCTTAACTTGTTAGCATGTTGCACACTTAGCTACAAATACTGATATATCTTTCTTCATGCCACTCCACCAATAGATTTCCCGCAAGTCTCGGTACATCTTGGTGGCACCAGGATAAATAGAATATCGTGCCCCATTCTCTTCAGCCATAATCCTCTGTCTCAAATCATCAACATTAAGGACACATAATCTACCCTGCAATCTTAACACACTATCTCCCCCTTAGGAGAAAGCCTCTACTTTTTGGTCCTTGACTGACTCCTTCAATTTGACCAAACTAGCATCTAAGTATTGCTTTACCTTCACTTCCAAAACCAAGGAGGATTCGGAACTACTTTGAACCCCCATACTACCTTCAGCAGAGTCAAACAACCTAACCCCCAATCTAGCCAAATGATGTACATCACAAGCCAACTCTTTCTTACCTTTTACCACATGCGAAACACTACCTATGGACACTCTAATTAGGGCATCCACTACAACATTGGCCTTGCCTGGATGGTACAGAACACTCATATCATAGTCCTTTAACTATTCTAACCATCGTCTCTACCTAAGATTCACTTCTCTCTGGGTAACCACATACTGTAGACTCTTATGGTCAGTGAAAATATCAACATGGACACCATACAAGTAGTGTCTCTAGATTTTCAAAGTAAACACAACAGCATCCCACTCAAGGTCATGGATGGGGTAATTTTTCTCATGGGGTTTCAACTGTCCAGAAGCATAAGCTATCACCTTACCCTTCTGCGTTAATACGCAACCCAAACCAACTATCGAAGCATCATAGTATACCACAAAACCATCAACACCATTAGGCAAAGTCAAAAAAGAGACTGAAGTGAGTCGAGTCTTCAACTCCTGAAAACTCTTCTCATAAGATTCGGACCACAAGAACTTCACTTTCTTTTGGGTCAATCAAGTCATAGGAGACGCTATAGAGGATAAACCCTCAACAACATGGTGGTAATATCCAGCTAAACCCAAGAAACTTCTAATATTAGTCGGACAAATAGGTTTAGGCCAATTTCTAACAGCTTCAGTCTTTTGGGGATCAACTCTAATACCCTTGGAAGAAATGATACGACCCAGAAAAGAAACTAACCTTAGCTAAAACTCACACTTACTGAACTTGGCAAACAACTTGTGATCTCTAAGGGTTTGGAAGACAGTTAGGAGATAATCAAAATATTCATCCTCACTATGGGAGTACACCGATATATCATCGATGAACACTATGACAAACACATCCAGATATGGTCTGACCACTCGATTCATGAGGTCCATGAAAGCTGCTAGGGCATTAGTTAAACCGAAAGACATAATAAGAAACTTAAAATGGCCATAACGAGTTCAGAAAGCGGTTTTTAGGATGTCACACTCCCTAACTTTGAGTTGATGATAGCTAGAACGAAGGCCCATCTTTGAGAAATAACTTGCACCTCGCAATTGGTCAAACAAATCATCTATTCTCAGAAGGGGGTACTTATTTTTATGGTGACTTTATTCAGTTGGCGGTAATCAATGCACATACGCAAAGAGCCATCTTTCTTTCTTACAAACAACACAGGAGCACCCCAATATAAATATCAACATGCACTCCATAGATATAGTGCCTCCAGATTCTAAATGTAGACACCACAGTTGGTAACTTCAAGTCATGAGTGGGGTAATTTCACTCATGCACCTTTAACTGCCTAGATGCATAAGATATCACCTTACCACGATGCATCAATACACAACCAAGTCCCATATGGGATGCATCCCAATAAACCACAAAATCATCTACACCCTTGGGAAGGGTCAAAATAGGAGTAGTAGTCAGCTTGTCCGTCAATTTCTCTAAAATGTTTTCACACAAGTCAGACCATACAAACTTCATCTTTTTCTGAGTCAGTTCAGTAAGCGAAACAGCTATGGAAGAAAAACTCTCTACAAACCTTCGGTAATACCCCGCCAAACCCAAGATTGGTCTGGGCCATTTTCTCACTGCTTCAACTTTCTGAGGATCCACTCCTATCCCATCACTGGCCACAATATGCCCCAGGAAGGCAATAGCATCTAACCAGAATTCACACTTAGAAAATTTGGCATACAGCTAATGATCCTTAAGGGTCTAAAGGATAATTCGAAGGTGATTGGTGTGATCCTCTTTACTCTTAGAATAGATTAGAATATCATCAATAAATACAATGATGAAAAAGTCAAGAAACTGATGGAACACTCTATTCATAAGATCCATGAAGGATGCAGGGGCATTAGTCAACCCGAAGGACATGACTAGAAATTCGTAGTGACCATATCAGGTTTGGAAAGCTGTCTTGGGTATGTCTGACTCCCTAACTTTCAACTGATGATAACTTAAATGAAGGTCTATTATTGAAAAACACTTGGCACCCTGAAGCTGGTCAAAAGGTCATCAATCCTAGAGGTATTATTGGTGTTATTGGTGGTCGTGGTGATGGCACTAGTGGTGTTTTTTTGGCAGCTATTTGTAGTGGTGTTTGTGCTTGTTGTTTGTGGTGTCAGTATTGGTAGTGTTTGTAATGTATTTTTTTAAAATTATTCATACATTAATTATAATGTAATTTTTGTTTTCTTGTTCTATTTAGGTAAAACATGTCTCCCAAAAGAAAAGAAAGTGAAAATGGATCAACATTTGACCATCTAACAAAAAAAGACTACATTGCAGAAGGATTCAGAGGAGCTTCCTGAACAATCTCTGCCAGGAAATAATGAAGCTGTGAAAAGATATGAAAACAACATTGAGGGATATGGAAAAGTTTCTCTTGATGGTGATGACGAAAATGAAAAAGGAGGAATAAGCAAAAAGATAAACAAGAAGAGGAGGAAGTAGAAAGTGAGAAAGAGGACGATGGGGTGAATTAAGATCAAAATCCCAGAATGAGGTTATTAAAACTGATAGTATTGACATGTTTCAAGTCTCTATGTCGATAGATGAACATGCAGAACTAACTGGTAGTTCTTGTAGTTAATTTTCAGTTGGGGAAACCTTTTGATAAAAGCAGAAAATTTATGAAGAATGAAAACATAGACAAACTTTTTAAGAAGAGCTGCTTTGGATACTTTCATGTGCTTCCCGAGGACCATACTGCCCATTTCTAAATAAGCATGGCATATGGTCTTCTCAAGCGTAGGATCAAGTACGGGGGATGATAATGATTTGAAGTGGGGAGAAAAAGAGATTGATGAAATTTGTATCAACTATTGTGGCATGCAGGTTAGTATTGGCTTGAAAGAGTTTACCATAGTGACAGTCTTCAGGTACAATCATCTAGAAGAACCTTTAACGAATGAAACACCATGTAAAAGGTCCAATGCAAGTAGGACAACAAAACCACCATCAACAAATACAAAGAAGGCATTGTCCCAGCCACCACCCACCAAAACTAACAAACGCAAGGAAAAAAAAGGGTTATTGAACATTTCTAGACATAGGTACAAAGACAATAAGTTGATAGCACACCTCAAGGATAAAATCATATCAAATAAGTCCAAGGAGAATTTGTGCTTAGTTTGGTTTACTCGTTCTGTTATATTTTCAAGAGATGTCTACAAAGTCAAAAAAGATAATTTCTTAAAGCTTGCTGAGGACTTTGAGAAATTCAACAATGTTCCCTGGGGATATGACAACTACTACTTGACTATCAAGTAACCTATCCCCAAAGTAGATCAAATTCTATGGCTTTTCTTGGGCTTTCATGGTAATTTTAATCACTATTTGATTACTCATCCATTAAATTATATTAAATAATTATTTTCTTGCCTCCTGATTTTATATTTTAGGCTTGGGCATTTGAAGTCATTCCTCACCTCCGAAAGCAGGTAAAGAATTACACATATGAGGTTTATTGTCCAAGGATCCTTAGGTAGTTGGCTGCAAAGAGCAACATAAGAATTAAGGAGGCTGATCTCTTTAACCATTTGGATAATGCCGTACCTCTTCTTTAGAGTAAAATAATTTGACTCGTTCAATGATATTGAAACAGATGTGCCTGTGATAGATGGGTTATCTATTGAAATGGATTACCTGTCCACTGCAACTTATACAACAGATAGGTAATTTGTTGCAGCAGATAATTTATATTTTGTAGTAGATCTCATCTGTTTCTTTGGATCTCTGAACCCAACTCAACAGGTTACCCATCAACTACAAATTATGTAATAAATGGGTAATCTAATGCAACATATTATTAATCTATTACTACAAACAGATCAGTTGTTGTGATAGAAAGATAATATGTTACATAAGTTGCCGTGTTAAAATGTAACCCAACTGACTGCAAACTATGATATGATTTAAATATATCTATTTTTTTTATAGGTTGGGCATCCATGGATCGTGCCTACGGAGCAGGAGTTTGGGATGACTTTTATTATTACTCTAGATATTGTTGATACAATAGCAGAACCAACGATGGAGATAATTAAGAAAGAATTGGCTGGACCAATAGTCATAAGAAGAGCAGTTAGGCAAGGTTAGCCTAATGTTAAGGCTTTTCATAATCAGCCTTTCGGTTACTTCTTCTAGGCTGTTGTTGGTGTAGTTATTGATATTGGTAGAAGGCATGCTGATATTACTGCCAGTTCTGAAGATGAGCATTTTATGCTTTATAAAAAATAAATATGTTTGAAAATACCCCATTAACAGGTCCTCTCAGCCCTAAATAGGTCCCTCTTACCCTTACACCGATCCCTCGTACCCCTTTTCACCCTCATGTTCTCGTTGCAAATGCAAAGAGAGCAAGGATGGACTAGATAAACTCTCTGAAAAAGTACAGGCTATCTCTAAATCTTTTGAAGAATTTAAATCCATGAGGGGTGTTATGGAATCCAAGAAAGTAAGGGAGCCATACAATCCTACAGTGGCAGTTAGGAGAAAGAAAAGAGCAATTAGCGATGTACTCTCCAATCATAAATAAAATAAATTACAGCTCCTCCATCTCCCAAAGTTGTTGAAGTTCAGGGGCCATTGAAGAAGGTTGACATATACATAAAACATGGCACCAAACAGAAGAGGGATCTTCAATGGCCCAAGAATGCCAAGCAAGGCACACAAGTTAACCCCATCTACACCTTTTCTGCCCAAGACTTCAAGAATATGACAGATATGTGTATGCAGTATGTGAACAGGATAAGTTTAATTTTCCTAACCTAGCCTTCTAATATACTCCATGAAGAAGAGACTATGCAATAGATGTGCGATCTATTATAATAGTTGTGTATTCTGGTGGATCTTGTGCTAGTTTTGTTGCAACATATTACCCATATCTTGTATAAGTTACGTTAGATGGGTAAATTGTGAATAGATTTAGGAACACTCTACAATAATTGGACCATCCATTGCATTTTTCCACTATGTTTTCCTTCTTTATAATTACTAACCTATTTAAAAATAGACTTCTTATATCATAGTATGTTGAAGAACTTCTCTGCCTTATGAGGGTTAGGAAATTAGCATACCCGGAGGCTTATGATGCTGTCGATAGGATAATGGACTTCAAATTCTACATGAATTATAAGGATAGGTACGATGATCTTAGTAAGAGAGTGTCAAATCTCGGAGGTGTGGGTTTTTATTCATTAGTTTTTGGGTTCCAATGGGATGAGGAAATGATAAAATATTTTAGAAGGGAGAGGCCAAATCTGCACAGAAAGATCTGTACTAGGAAAAAGAGGATTCTTAGAGTCATGAACATTGATAGCATTCATTATCGGGATGTTGAGATACTACTCAAGGAGTAAAAGATCAAGGTTTATGACTGCAACTTACCTGCCTTGGACAAGGCCATTTTTTAACCGATATGCAACTACTGTTGGAGTTGTTTACATATTGTTGAGGTAGAGTAAGCTAATGTATCATTTTCTTGAGAATGTGTTAATGGAGCAACTATAGGATTTTGAAGGTCGAAACAAAGACATGGACCTTCCAAAAAATAAAGCTGGTGCCCTGTGCGCGCTCATCAAATGTTTGCAAGCTGTCACAGAAATGACTAAGGCAATGACCTTTATGTGCTACAACGCTGTGAAAATCATGCAAGAGGTCTGGGCTTATAGGGTACCAATTGGACGCTTAGAACATGTGTAAAAGAAGAGCTTGTGAAATATTAATTTTTTATTTCGTCAGTTAACATTACATACATAACTTTACATGTTGTGGTAATTTTTGGATATTTAAAATCAATTACGCTTGAATATCCATCCGCTCAACAATATCAAAGCTCTAGCAAATACAAATACACCACCATGAAAATTTCAGCAATTAGGCTTGAATATCCATGTGCCCAACAACACCAAACCAGTAGCAATAATGCCAATAGTGTAGTATCTTCTTACTCGATTTTGTTTCTCTTCAAAAGCCTTGTCTTTCTTCAATAAACTCCAAATTACACGAGTTGCTTGTGAAGGGAATCGTTCTTCATACCAATAAAAGTAATCACATCCACCCAACTTCTATAAAAACAAGA
Organism: Capsicum annuum; assembly: GCF_002878395.1. Lineage (NCBI taxonomy): Eukaryota > Viridiplantae > Streptophyta > Magnoliopsida > Solanales > Solanaceae > Capsicum > Capsicum annuum. The sequence continues at coordinate 355,840 of NW_025891003.1, forward strand.
CCACATTTAGAAAACAATTACAAGTGAATAATTAATCAACTAATTAAATAAAAATATATCACCTTGTAAATTTTAGAGGCAAAAAACCCATGACCCAAATTTTGTTGAGTCCAATAAGTCTTCCATAGATATGCATGACCACACTTACACTATCAAAAATCTTTATAACAAAAAACAGTGGAGGATGGGCTGGACATTGTCAAGCTCAGTTGGAAAAAATGAAAAAAATATGTGGAAAATGAAATACAAATAATTTGAATAATTTAGATTGAGAAAAAAAGATGACGAAGAAGAATATTTGAGAATGTAGGGTTAAATTTTAGGAAGAAGATAAATATATATGAAGGAAAAATAACCGTTCGGACCAAATCAGATGCCAAGAATATAAAAATTGAGGTTCAACGAGCCTTGGCTACGTGAATTAAATGCGAGCTGCCAAAGTGAAAGATCGCTACAAATTTAGATGCTTGTCGATGGGTTACACATTTTTATTTCAAGTAACATACCTTTACATGTAGTGGAAACTTTTATGTATAATAAAAATTGAATTTTTTATAATGCAACAGATTGGAACAAATATTCAACCTGTTCTAATAGATAGTTTATCTATTGCAATAGGTTGGTCGTCTGCTTCATTAGGTTGATGTTTTGTTGCATTACGTCAATGTTTCTATCTAAGTCTATCTGTTGCAATAGTGGGAAGACCTGTTTGACAATTTCCAATATATTAGCTTCATGTTGCAACATATGTATAAATATTTTTGATACTTTCCAATAGATATGTTATCTGTTGCAACAAATACCTTATCTATCGAAATATTTGAAACCACTGTTCCATTTAAATTAATAAGTTCAAATCTAAGGATCAAATAAAATTTATAGATATAATTAAATAAATCGAAGCCTTCAGAAATTACATGAAATAAATCAATAAATAAATGAAATGTAAAATTTTTGATATGTGTATAGATCTCTACAAATAAATCAACAATTTATGTTTGAAGCCAAGAATTCCTCAGGAGAGGTGAGGTTATTACTTTGAAAAACTTAAGCTATAAATAACTACTAAATATGGACAAGTTATTATTCATCCGATTCAATAAAATTCGGCTTTGGTCATCCTGGATCTTTAATGTCGCTTGCGTACGGTTTCTACGATTTTGCTTCTCCTTATTTTCATAAAAAGAGTAGCATATTATTAATGTTGTTCAACAATAGCTTTTATACTGACATCAACATAGAATGCTAGAATTTGTCAATGCTAATCACATATACAAAAAAATGGAAAATGAGAACTCATCAATTTTAGTAGATCAAATAGGTCTTCCTCATATTTACAATTGTCCCAAACAGATTATATTTCTGTTGCAGCAGATAGATCAATTGTTGGGACAAATAATAACATGAGGAAGACCCGTATGATAATTTTCAAATGATGAACCATCTGTTACAACATATGACTTATCTATTTGGAAAAGCTGAAATGATAGAAAGTTTTAATTTAATTTGTCCCAATAAATGACCCCTTTGTTGCTGCAAATAGGCCGTATGTATGTAAAAAATAAAAATGGTATGTAAATAATTTTGATTTTCTAAAACATATAAGACATAAGTTGCAATAGATATTGTATATGACACAACAGGTTAATCAACTATTGTAATAGATCTATATATCTGTTTGATAATTTTCAGCAGAGTTTAAATAGAAATATGTTTGTATATTAGTTGGAATAGACGATATATAAATATTCATCTTCTTCAGCTCATGCTTCTCTCCTGTGGCATTTGTACATTGCTCAATAGTGCAACACACGGATAAGAGAGTTGCAATTTTGACTTTTTGGATATTTGATGATGCCTTGGAAATTACTTTTGTTCCCCTTTTAGCCTTAATCTGTAATGGAATGGATGACTATAAAATCCTATTTGATGGAATGACACCTTTCTTAGATGTCAATTCCTTAACAAAATTAGTTAATGCATTACTAACATTAATCACTACATGATATTTTGCCTTGCAGTCTTGACATTTGCATGCAGAACATTCACTAGGAGAGGTAAAATCTACATAACTATTATGATCATACTAATAATAGTTTGTTTTATAAACTATAATAGAAGCATCATCAACACCAACAGCAGCACCACTACTACCAACAACAACTCCATCACCACTAAGACCATCAATAATAACAACAAGCCCACCCTCTAAAATTATTTTTTTTATGATGTTTTTTGCTTCAAATAATTTCAATTAGGGCCCGATAAATTTTGCGCAAACCATAAAGTAAGAAAAATAGCATCTTCAACTCTCGATTGGTCAGAACAAGCGACGAATAAACAATCTAACATATATAATACTAATGATTAGATCATTCACTTGTTGTATCATATAAGGAATGGCTTCAAATGCCCAAGACTATAAAAATACTCCAATAAATGAAAACCTTAATTGAATAAAAAAATAAATCATGTCATCATAAAAGAAATATTTACCATGAAAGCCCATGAAAAGACATGTAAGTTGACTGCCATTGTCATTAATGGATCCAACAAATATCTGATAGTCATTTTGAATATTTCATAACCCCTTGTTAAATGCCTCAAGATCCTCAGATAGATTTATCAAACCAAGTGGTATGTTTTTGTTAACGTCTCTCGCCCATAGAATATTATGTACAAACCAAACCAAGAAAATGATTACTTTTGCTTCTTTGAAATTGTTTTAGCTTTCAACGATTCATTCAAATTTTTGTTTTTGAAGTCTTGATTAACAATGGATATCAGGTCATCACAATAACTCAACTTTCCTTTGCTATTTTTGGGTGTGCGGGTTGCTTTTTTGGGGTTAGAATAGGTATAACTTGAGAATGAGATGGAGGATAACAATTTGGTCCAGTAACTATGACAAACTCCTTCCAACCAAAATAAATAGGCATTCCACGATAATGTATCTACATCTCAGCCATCTTATCTTTGTTTTCATACATAAACCTATGCTTGAGAAGATCATATACTATTTCCATTTGGAAATGAACACTGTTATCCTCCAGCAAATCAATATATTTCCTAAAGAAGTTGTCCCTTAAATAAATATGTAATTTTTATTCGCAAAGTCTTTTTTTGAACGCATTAAAAGATTTTTCCATGGATGACTTCACCACATAATTACCTATTAAATCTGTGACACCATCTCACTGCATCCTAATAGGATTATGTTGAATGCTGAAGGTTTTGACCAACTCTTCGGTGAAAAGGCTATTAGCATTTGGGTCATCTCTTTTGAAATATTTTTCCTCCCCATGTTTATCATATTCTGCTCTTGATTAAGATAACTTTTGTAATGAAAGCTCATAAAGTGGTAAATGTAGCTAAGCTGCTTCAATTGTTCCTTTAGTTAAACTTTTGGGAGCCAAATAATCTAAAAATAACAGGAACATAAAATAGATTATAATTGAATAATTCATCGTTATCAAAGGATAACAGTATATCCAACATGTACAATAGTAAAATAACAGTTCTTGCAGATCACATATCTGTTGCATTGGTAGCTCAGCTGTTAGAATATATAACTAACCTATTGTAATGGATGAGTAATCGGTTGTAATATTAAAAAAAGATCACTCATCTGTTGAATCAGATGATTGGTTTGTGCAACAGATCAAACATCTATTGCAACATATGAGAAATCTGTTGAAACTGTTATCAATGGTTAATATTTGTTAGATTTCTTCCAGTAGAAGGGTTGTCTATTGAAATAGATGAATGAACAGTAGGACAAATAAAGTCTTCGACATATTATATTGGAATAGTTTATAGAATTTTAACCATCAAAAGGTTCATCTATTGCATCAGATGATTTATCTGTTGCATTAGATTTTAAATTCAATGGTCCCTACGTTGCCTCATATGGATGATCTATTGCATCAAAAGGTTAATCTGTTGAATCAAACTATAAATTGGGTTGTTCCTCCATTGCATCCGATGGTAAATCTATTACAACAAAAGTTTAATCTGTTGCCTTAGATTATAAAACTGTTGCATCAAATTTTTAATCTGTTGCATCAGATGGTTAATCTGTTGTATCAGATGGTTAATATGTTGCATCCAATAGTTTATTTTTATGTCAGATGTTTAATCTATTGTGTTGGATGGTTAATCTATTACATCAGATGGTTAATCTATTATGTTAGAAGATTAATCCGTTGCATCAGATGATTAATTTGCTACATCAAATAGTTATTCATTTGCAAACAAAAACAGTAGCATGATTTTGTTCAATAGAACAACAATATCACCATTATTTAACAAGAACAAGAACAAAAGCTAATCAACTCAACAACATGTTGAGAATCAAAAAATCCCACATCGGAAAAATAGAGGAAACGTGTCCTATATTTAAAGTATCATCTAACTCCACTAGCATAAGGCCTTTTGGGAAGTGCCCAAACTTAAATCCGTGAGGGCTTGGCCCAAAGAGGAGAATATCATACTATTGTGGAGTTTGGGTAAGGTTGCACGCGATCCCAACAACTGGTATCAGAGCCCAGGTTCGAGTATGTCGGAGTGGTGATGCGGTTGGTGAAGAGTTTCCGGTGTAACGACAAGACTATGGATCTACAAGTGGTGCCTTGTGTCAAAAGTTTTCCTGGCGAGTGGTGGTCAGGCGGCGTGTCCCGTTGGATGATAACGGCGGTACAAGATGTTTGGCAGATCATGTAAAGTGACCTAGTAGTTGAGATCTACGATTGATGCCTCATGTCGAAAGTTTTGTTGACAAGTGATGGTCAAGCGGCGTGTTACACTGGTTGGTAGTGGTGGTATAGAGAGGTCACAAGTGATGTGGTCTTGGTTTTAGGGGAGGATTGTTGAGAAGCAAACAATCCCACATCGGAAAAATAGAGGAAACATGTCATATATTTAAAGTATCATCCAACTCCACTAGCATGAGGCCTTTTGGGAGGTGCCCAAAAACAAATCCGTGAGGGCTTGATCCAAAGCGGACAATATCATACTAGTGAGGAGTTTGGGTGATGTTGCACGCGGTCCCAACACAACAGGCACAACACCAAAAACACCTACATCATTGTTTTGTTTGTACAAACACAAACAACAAAAATCAAACTTCAATTAACGCAACACACAACAAAAGATTATATTTCACTCCGAAAACATAAAAGAAGAAATACCAAAAAATATTGTTTTGTTCATAGGGCATCTCAAATTAAGGAAATAAATATTTTAATTATTAACAAATACTTGAAAAGAAGTTGGCTGAAGTTCCTGTTTTTCTTCAAAACTAAAAAGGCCATAAATTTTATCTTGTGAAGGAAGAAAATAGATTATGAAGAACTTGAAGTTGTTGTTGTTAGAGAGAAAGGTTGTCAAGTCAATTGATGGTTGAAAGTCAAAAAGAAACTCGAACCCAAACTATTTATCACTAGAGGTTGAAGTCGATAGTAATTGAAAGGAGAAATTCGCAGAACTTTTGGCTAGAAGAAACTGTCTAGAGAGAGTGAAGTGAGAAGGTTTATAAGTTGGAGAAGAGAGAGGTGTGGGTTGATTCGTATTTTTCAAAAGATTAGAAAGATTTGACATTATTAATCAAGTTCATAATTAACGAAATAATGTTTCTTAATTATGTTTGACCCTTTAAGTTGGTCAATGTCACCAATCCTTCATTGAAGAGTTAAATGACACCTTTCCTTCAATTTTATCTAGTTTAAGGGCGTTTTGGCCCTTTCTTGTATATAAAATTCTAAATCGCACTTGAAATGTTTATCCAATAACCTAATATCAACAATTATTTTTCATATTATTTTTTCAATTTAGGTTATGGATTATGGTTTGATTTTGAATACCCCTACTCCATATATTTGAGCACCCTTACTCCATATGTACTAGAAATAAAGGGAAAAAGATAATAATTTGATTTCTTTAAAAGGACGGAGCTTCAAATCTATTTCCTTTCATCACCTTGATCACAATATTTTCATCCTTTTCCCTCCCACAACTGGCAAGGGTGATGCAACACTTATATAACTTGAATTAAAAAACATGTATCTAAGTGTTGTATATGATTGGAAAAATCGATAACCTAGCAAGAAAATGTCATTGTGTAGAGCTGTCAATATGGGTCGGTCCAGCCCATCCGTGCCAGCCCATATGAGCTTTGAGATTGACAGGTTGGGTTGAGCAGGCCCATCAAAATGATTGGTCCAAAAACAACAAAGCCCACACTATTATTCTGTGGGTTGCGGGCCTCACGGGCCAGTCCACTTTTTAAAAAATAATATTTTGTAATTTAATTTTAGAATGTTAATAAATATAAATATTATCACACAATATAACAAAGTGTTAATACTTGTTAATCAAGTCTCCAATACCCCAAAAAATACTCCTAATAGTGAAATTAAATAACTTTTGACATGATATTCTTCAAAACAAATAGAAATACTACTAAGCAATCTAAATAGTTGCATTTATTTGACTTACTGGCCGGCTCACTGGCTAGCCCAACACACATTGTTTAAGCCCCACGGGCGCTGGGCTAACATGCCCTTTTCTTAAATGAGTTACAGAAACTGAAGCCCAACTACATCAAATTACAGGTTGGGCCGGCCGGCCCGACGGGCCTGACCCATATTAATGTCTCTATCGTTGTGCTTGAGTGAAAAACAATTACTACTACTATTTTTTTGTTGAGAAATCTAGGTAAAAACGTTTAGCCTGTCCAAAGCAAAAGTTGCTAGACAGTATAAAGCAAGCGCAATTGCCAACACAAAGATAAAGATATGGAGCTGGAGTATTGCATATGAAGATGCAAATCGAACTTTTCGCTGCATTTTTCAATCTAAAACCCCCAAAAAATTAAAGTACTAAGAAAGTGTATTAAAAAATCTCAGACATAAATCAAATTATAAAGCTAATTCATTGAGAGAAATGTCCAAAATCATATAAAGTCCTTTTTAATGAACAACGTGGGACTGAACATAAAGGTATGTGGAAAAAGATAATGCAATCACAATTGTACCTTTAAACCTCAAAATCAACAAGCAGAACTGTTAACGGTTTCTACTTGCAGAAGATGGTTTTCAATTGGCCATCTTCGAAGTTGCCGAAAATGGAAAACGAAAATACCTTGGATTTAAAAATTTGCCATTTTTTTCAATTCAATTGGAGGAACCGGAATATCGGAAAGATGGACTTCATGTGCTGAGTTTTAGCAGGTTAGGTGGTACAGCTCAACACATTATAGACTTTCTGTTTCTATTACACTAACTTTAAATGTTTTCAGATTAATGTAATCTTACTAACTTTTATCTTACTTAATAATATATTAAAGAAATGCCCTAAAAGAAAATTTTCATTGAATTAACATTTATCTCTTTGACGCAAGGACAAACCTTAGTTGCAAAATTTATCACTTTGCCCAAAATTTTAAATAATGTCTTCCAATTTTTTCTTTATTATATATGTGTTCTCGTTTATGTTTTTCCCTTTTGGTTGAATGCTTGTTTTCATAGGTGATAATTTGCTCTCGAAGGTTTTAGGTCTTTTTGACTATTCATTAGTTATAATGTGTTTTTGTCCGCTTTAAAGGCTAGCAAACCATTGGATGATTGATTTTCAAAGGGATAAGACTTAAGTCAAAATCATATCCACTAGGTAGCGCCTAGGGCTAGGTCCTTTTTTATTGTGTTGTTTTTGTTGTTGGTTCTGCAAAATCATCCATTCAATGAACAATAATTTTCTATTTCATGTTGTATAAAGGTAATAAAGAACAACAGAATGTTACAACAATCACAAGATAATGAATTATTTTGATATTGATTTTGACGTAGATTCTAAAGATATACAGAGTTATTTGCTCGTAATTGAGCATCATGAGATTCATCATGTTTCTACTTTTTTGGAGAGAAAAACTGTGTCAACATTTTTGGGGTCTCTCCTTAACATGCTTTCCATTCTTGTAAGTTATATGAGTGTTTCGCAAAAACGAAACATAAGAATTTATATAACTTTCCTTTTGAGTTCTTGTCAAGGATACAATTCGTCATTGCATGTTCCCTAGTTTTAAATGGTTAGATTGTGTTACAATGGAATTTGTGTTTTTCCTTTTCTTTATAAGAAATTTTTTTCATTTAAATGCGCAATCATGTGCTTTTTCAAGTTGTATAAAAGAGAATGTATTGACAGCATCAAAAGGATTGTGCTGCCTCTTAGATTCTGCGGTAGATTGAAAAGGGATGTGAAACGACATATTCCTATTTTATATTGCTTACATTCGTCTCGCTAAATTTATACTTTTTTAGGAGATCAGAAAGTTTTTTAGGTATTACTTTAGAATAATCCTCTTATCCTCAAACCATAAACCCTAAACGCTACAATGATACGAGGATAGCTTTCCTTTGATAGCATATGTTAGATTGGAAGGATTTGGTTCCTATGATGCTGTACAAGGCCATAGATTTTTTCTTTAAAAAACAGAAATATATACTTCGATGATATAATGTTTTCTTTTATTGAGACAAATAATTCTTCTTTGTACTCTTCTTTTTTATAATAAAACCTCTCATCTAATAGAAAAAGTAAAGAACATGGATGTTTTCATAAAATGTTTCGTATCTTTTATGATTCGAAATGAGTAAGCAAACCACAATTAAAAGAAAAAAAGAAAAACACACAGATTTATGTGTGTTGTTCTTGTTTTCTTTTACTTGTGCTTTGCTTACTCTGTCTGAATCATAACAAACTGGTATCAAAGCCTGTTTGTTTGTTTTTTAGGGGATGGCAACCATGAAGTATGAAATTCCACTGTTGGATCACAACACTAGATTTTCGTTATGGCAGTTTAAGGTGTGGGTTGTGCTCACGCAAATTGATTTGGACGATGCTGTATTAGGGTTTGATAAGATGCCCTTATCGTGGATGGACAAGGACAAATGGCGTAAGGATCAGAAGGCTCTATCTCAGACCCAATGTTATTTATCCAATCAGATTCTACATGATATTTTGAAGGAGACCACTATTGCTGCATTGTGGTTGAAATTGGAATCGTTGTGAGTGACGAAGATCCTAACAAGTAAGTTGAATCTAAAAAAAAATATTTTTCTATCGCATGTCTGAGGGTGCATCCTAGGAGGATCACCTATCTTTATTTAAGGAAATCATCTCTAATATAGAGACTCTAGAGGATAAGTACGATGAGGAAGATCTATGGTTGATTTTATTGTGTTCGTTGCCTGCATCATACACGACTTTTAGGGATACAATTTTTTATAGAAGTTATACCCTGATCGTAGATAAAGTCTATGATGTGTTGTTCTTTAAGGAGAAGATGAAACATCTTGTGAATGGGTCGGACACTAAATGAAATGGTCTCTTTGTTCGAGGAAAATTTTGTGAGGGGAACTCTGGGGTGATGATTGAAACAGATCAAAATTCTAAAACTGAAACAAAACCTGTGAGGGGAACTCTAGGGGTGAAGATTGAAACATATCAATATCCAGAAACAAAAATAAAACCTATAATTACTGCAATAAGAAAAGCAACATCAAATCAAAGTGTTGGAAGTTACAGAATATAGAGAAAAGAGAAGCTCCAAAAACGAAGAGAAACAAACCAGAAAAGTCCTGTGAAAGTAGTTTTATTTAAGATGGTGGTAGTGATGGAGATCTCTTGGTTATTTCTGATGGTAACTCCAAACCCTGTGAGGAATAGATTCTTAATTCAGCTTGCACGTTTCATATGTGTCACAATTGGGATTGGTTTACAACATATGAAGCTATCTCTAAAGGTGTTGTGTTAATGGGAAATAACACACCTTGCAAGATAGCTTGTATTGTAGCAGTTAGAATTAAGATATTTGATGGGCTTGTGAGGACACTTGGTGATATGTGGTATGTCCCAGACCTGAAGCAAAATCTTATTTCCTTGATTGCCCTTGATTGGAATGGATATGGGTACATTTGATACAAAACACCCCAAGAACACGCTAACAACAGTACAAAAATAGTCCACAAAGATGACACAAACTAAGGACCAAGCTAGATCTTGTCTCGGTAACAACTACAACAAGAACAAAACAAATGAACAAGGGTGTTTAACACCAACTTCAGCCAACAACAAACTAGATTAACAAGACGACAACAACAACCAAGGAAACACAAAGCACAATTTTACTACAGACAAGGAGAAACAAATATGAGAAAGTAAGATAGTGTGACATACATCACTACATGTTCTAACCACTAAGGAGTATCTTAAACACCAAAATACAAAAAAGTTGCGATGATAAATACCTACACTCTTACCATGACACAAGAGGGTTTTAACCCCTCAAACACCAAGGTTTCTAACCAAGTTTTGCAATACTAGTAATTCCACACTAGCATAACCCTAGTTACAGTTGCTCTCAGTCTCTCTACAGGAGTTTCTTTAAATAAAATTCAAAAACAGAGGAACTAAAACCCTACAAGGTTCTATTTATATTACATTACAAAAATTAGAGACAAAAGACTAAAAGACTCTTTAATGACTACTCTTCAAAATGGCCACTTATTGAGTGATCCTTAGGGACTGTTTTGGGCCTCCGTAACACTCTTGTGCACGTTTTTAGGTGGTCTTTACAATACTCAAAAAGTGTCCACGGTCATGATCGTACTCATATCATCCTTTCCATCTTGAGAGGAATTTTCCCACCAATTCACAACCTCACCTCTCTTACTGAGGCACTTCATAATATACTTCACACGGCCAAACCTCTTCTCCATCTTTCTCACCCTGCATTTCAATGTCATCATTCTCTCCATCTTGAGGATCACCATCAAACCTAGTCAATTGAATCACCAATTGTTCCCTAATATAGTACGATTTTCCCTCCCTTAGGATCATGTTCCTCCGGTTTGGACACTTATTAGACTTGTGCCCCACCCTTGACATTTGAAGCATAGAAATATCTCTGAAATGGAAGTGTAAATTGGTTTACCTTCATACCTTGGGGGCTATTTTGGGGAAGCCTTGGTCATCTCAGATTGGGCAACCATGAATAAGCTCTTTTCGAACTATCTTTCAACCTCCAATGCCACTTAGAAGATGCCATCATTAGTGTCGAACTTATGATGTGTCATGAGAATGGAGATTTCCATGTTCAACCCGAATTTAAAGCATACAATGTCATGACTTACTTGTTCTCCCCGGTAATATAGTTTTAACGTCAATTGTTGAAATTCGTCGTTGTAAGTCATGACACTCTTGCTCCCTTGCCTCAAATTGTACGATTTGTCAAGGATCTTATGTCTATAAGTCTCGGGAAACTATCTTTCATTCATAATGTTCTTCAACCTCAACCAAGGAGGAGGTTGTCCCCAAATCATCTCATTTCCAAACCGTTTAACATACTCCCAGCACGTATTAGCATACCTTTCAAAGTGAGCTATAGCATAGAAACTCTTCTTTTCTTCGGTGAGATCATTAAGTTGGAATATCTTGTCACAATATGATTCCCATGTAAGATAAGATTCAAGATCACACTCACCGGCTTCAAGGCATCGGCTTTGTGAGTAAAGGTTGGCTTGTGGTATGTATTTGGTGGGTACGTTCTTTGGTGAATGTCTTTGGGGTAATGGTTGGATATGTGTTTTGAGAATTTAAGGGTCGAGAACTCTGTTGGCTTTCTACCCTTTCCACCTGGAAACTAATAGAGGCCACTTCGACACCTAACTTCTCAACCGTAGCATTCACTCTAGCTACATCTCGAGAAAAGGATTCAAGACTAACTACAAGGGCATTCATATCATTATGATCCACAGTTTGTGCATTGGATGTTTTGGGTTCCATCTATGCTTGTTCCATTTGTAAATGTACCTACAAAACGAACAGATGTTAGTTTAAAAAATTTTCACACTCGGCTCCCCCACTTGGCCCTTCAAGTGTTGTAACATGACTATAAATCCTTGAGTTCTTAGGAAGGAGTCTACTATAGAGTTAGAATGGATTTTGTTTTTGAAGACTCAAGGAATTTTTGTATGCACTTGAACCAAAAACAACTAGAAATTATAAAAGAGCAAAGCACCACAAAGAACGTTGACATGAAAACGTACTCGAAAACTAGTTCACAACATAGTTGGTTGTTACTTTGTTGCCAACTAGTGTAGGAGTCAATAGAAATAAAACTAGTAGAGACAAGGAAAGAAACTTGGAAGGTCCTATGACTTGAGTTTTGTTGTTGATGTTTCCCACAATTTTTATTTTGGCCGTTTTTTGTTGTTGTTTTTATTATGTTTGATGTTGTCCAACATAAATGATTCAATCTTGTTTTTTGGTGAGGCTTTTTCATTTTTTTTGGGAGTGGAAGGACAAGACATAGAACTCTTTTTCCAAAGGTAATGGTGTCAATCAACTTTTCACCAACTTGCACCAAAATAGCAACACTTCTTTTTGGCCTTGGTTTTTCCTTTTCCCCTTTTGGTTCCTTTGGAAAAAGATTTGACACCCTTTTGGTAAGTAAGATTTTTTGGAGGTCCTTTGTCTATTTTCCTCTTTCGTGGTGTCTTGAAACTAATTCCAAGGCAAAAACTAGACTTTCACCTCTCTCTTCCTTTTTCAAATCAAACACACCTTTTGTTGAACATTCACCTCAAGAATATTATGGACAACAATAAGAACACTTATGAAACTCAACAACATTCAATCCATCCAACCCTTTAACAACACTAAAAAAGATAAAATCTTGGAAGTTACACTTAAGTGTGCTAGGGAAACAACAAGATAACACATGAAACTACTAAGACAAGAAAAAATAACACCTAAATCTAGACATTTCTCGACCAAACACAAGTCACCAGATAACACCTTTTTTTTATTTTCAACTAGAAGAGCCCAAGATTGGTTGTGTAAGAACATGAAGAGCCTTTTCTCTGATACAAAATGATACCAAACACCCCAAGAACACACTCACAATAGTACAAAAATAGACCACAAAGATGACACAAATCGAGGACCAAGGTAGAACTTGTCTAAGCAGCAACTACAACAAGAACTACACGAATGAACAAGGGTGTTTAACCCAAAATTCAGCCAACAACAAACTAGATTTATGAAATGACAACAACAACCAAGGAATAACAAAACACATTTTTTCTACAAACAAGGAGAAACGAGTAAGAGAATGCAAGATAGTGTGACATAAATCACCACACGTTTTAAGTACAAAGGTGTATCTTACACACCAAAACACAAACAACATGCGATGATAAACACCTACATTCTTACCATGACACAAGATAATGTTAACCCCTTAAGATCCAAGGTTTCTAGCCAAGTTTTTTAATACTAGTGATTCCACACTAGCATCACCCTAGTTACGATTGCTCTCACTCTCTCTAAAGGATTTTCTCAATAATATTCAAAAACTGAGGAACTAAAACCCTACAAGGTTCTATTTATATTACAATACTTAAACTAGAGACAAACTACTAAAAGACCCTTTAATAACAAGTCTTCAAAATGGCCGCTCATTGAGTGCTCCTTAGGGACATTTTCGGGTCTCCTTAACACTAGCACTTATGCACACTCTTAGGTGTTCTTCAAAATACTCAAAAAGTGTCCATGGTCATGATCAAACTTATATACACATTGGTAAAGGTGAGTCCTTGAAGGTTACTAAAGGTGCCCTTATTGTAATGAAAATAAAGAGAAAGTCTACAAATTTGTATGTCCTGAGGGCTCTACAGTTATAGGTGATGCAATAGGTTCTACCTTCTCTCGATTACAAAGTCATGTTGATAAACTTTTGCAAATGCGCTTAGGGCATATGAGTGAAAAAGGGATGGATGAACTGAGCAGGAGAGAGATTCTTGATGGTAGAGTATTACCAAATTGGAGTTCTGTGAGCATTGTATTTTTGGGATGTAGGAGAGAGTCAAATTCAATAAAGTCATCCACTCAACCAAAGAAATAATTGATTACATTTATTCTGATCTTGATGGTCCTTCTAGAGTACCTTCTAGAGGAGGTATGAATTATATGTTGACTATTATTGATGACTTTTCTAGAAATTTTGGGTGTTCTTCCTGAAGCAAAAGAATGATGTGTTGACTAATTTCAAAGAGTGGAAGATTATGATTGAAAATAAAACAAAGAAGAAGGTAAAACACATTTGGACTGATAATGGTTAAGAGTTCTATTCTAATGAATTTAATGCTCTATAAAAGTCAGAAGGAATTGTGAGGCACTTGACAGTTCGTCATACTCTGCAGCAGAATGTTGTGGCTGAACGAATACATAGGACTATGATGGAGAAGGTGTGTTATATACTCTCTAATGCTTGTTTACCCAAGTCTTTTTAGGCTAAAGCTTCTTCCGTAGCTTGTCTTTTTATTACCTCTCTACCTAAGTCGTGATTGATAAAAAGACTCCACAAGAGGTATGGTCTGGTACTCCAGCTAGTTATTCTGATTTGAGGATATTTGGATGTCCTGCGTATACTCATGTTGATAATGGAAAGTTGGAGCCTAGGTCTATCAACTTCTTATTAGCAAAAAGCCTTGGTGTCCAGAAAGCAGAAAGGTTATAATTAGTAGGGATGTTGTGTTTGATGAAACTTTCATGCTTCGAGCTCCCTCTAAATCTAGTTCTTTGCCTCCAAATAAGCTTAGTCATATGAATCAACAAAATTCAAGCACCCATGTTTAACTGTAGATTGGGGAAGAGTCTACACCAGTGCCTACTTCTCAGTCTGGCCTAGAGATACAGAGTGGTACTATTTATTCTTCACAACCAGTGATGCCACAACATTCTATTGCTAAAGATAGGCCTATAAGAGATATTAGACCATATCAAAAGTTTATTAAAGCTAATTTGGTTGCTTATGTATTGTGTAGCAGAACGTATTAATCCCAGTGAGGATCCTTCTTCTGACCAGAGGTAGTTGGTTGTGATAATTTCGGCTGATGGATGATTTTTATACAGGAGGAGATAGATCAATTCTTAAGAATGGCACATGGGATCTGGTGAAATTTCCTAAAGATAAAAAAGTTTTCTGCTGCAAGTGGGTATTCAAAAAGAAATAAAAAACATCAGGACTTGAAGATTCAAGGTACAAAGAAAGACTAGTTGCAAAAAGGTACAGTTAAGTTCCAGGTATTGACTTCACAGATGTGTTTTCTCCTGTTGTAAAGCATAGTTTGATTTATGCCTTGATTGGTATGGTGACCATGCATAATCTTGAGCATGAGCAATTGGATGTCAAAACTATATTCTTACATGGAGAACTTGAGGAGGACATCTATATGCAGCAACCAGATGGTTTTGTAGTTTCATGAAAGAAGTACTATGTATGCTTGCTAAAAAAGTGTCTTTATGACTTAACACAGTCTCCCAGGCAGTGGTATAAGAGGTTTGACTCTTCTATGACCTCTCATATATTTTAGATGAGCAGCTATGAAAGTTGTGTCTAATTCAATAAGGTAAGTGATAGTTCATTCATGTATCTTCTCTTGTATGTTGATGATATGTTGATTGCAGCAAAGTATATGAGAGAGATAATAAAATTCAAAGCCCAACTCAGTAAGGAGTTTCATATGAAGGATCTATAAGTAGAAAAAAAGATTCTTGGCATGAGGATTCTAAGGGATGGAAAGAATTGTGAGTTATACTTAAGTCAGAAAAGGTATATTGAGAAAGTGTTTCACAGGTTCAATATGCAAAATTCAAAACTTCTAAGTACTCCAGTGGTAGCTCACTTCAAACTCTCGGTCACTTTATCTCTAAAGACAGATGATGAGCGTGACTATATGTCTCGAGTTCCATACTCTAGTACTATTGGGTCTCTTATATTTGCGATGGTGTGTTCTCGACCAGATTTATCTAATGTCATTTGTCCAATTAGTATATACATGAAAAATCCTGGAAAAGAACATTGGAAAACATATTAGTTGATTTTGAGATACTTGCATGGATTTGCTGATGTTTGTTTGTAGTTTGGGAAAAATAGAGATGGTGTAATTGGGTATATTGATTTTGATTTTACAGGAGATCATGATAAAAGGAAATCCCTTACAGGCTATGTTTTCACCATTGGTGGTTGTGCAATTAGTTAGAAAGCTACATTAAAGACTGTGGTTTCTTTTACAACTACTGAGGCAGAGTATGTGGCTATTATAGAGGCTTTCAAGGAAGCTATTTGGTTGAAGGGTATTTTCGGTGAACTTAGCAAAGACTTACTGATTACTACAGTTTTTTGCGATAATCAGAGTTTTATCTTCCTTATGAAAGATCAGATGTTTCACGAGAGGACAAAGCACATCGATGTTTGGTATCATTTTATGAGTGAAATTATTGCTCGTGGCGATGTTGACGTGAGCAAGATTAGTACTCATGAAAATCCTGCTGATATGATGACCAAGACTCTACCAATTGAAAAGTTTGAGCTTTGCTTAGACTTGGTTAGTGTTAGCTGTTAAGATGTGCCTTTAGGGGCTTTTGTGGAAGAGGTGGAGAGTTTGTCTTGTAATTAATTTGAGTTCTGAATTAGAATTCGTGTCAAGGTGGAGATTGTTAGAGTTGTGACCCGAATTTTGTTGGTTCGGCACTGAAATTTTCACAGTACGACCCATGTTTGTGATTTTCAATGGTTTCTGTGGTGGTAGAGTAGGGATCAGGCCGACAAGCCTGATATGGACCTTTATGTTTTTGGGCCTAGGACTTATTTGTATGCACATATTGTATAAGTGCATTTATAGGGTTGTTTTGGGTATTCATAAAATTCAGCCTTTTACACATTGTACTCTCTCTCCATTATAGTGAAACCTCCTTTACCTCTGCCCATGGTTTTTCCCGCAAGGGTTTCCACGTAAATCTGTGTGTTGTTCTTGTTTTCTTTTACTTGTGGTTTTCTTACTCTTTCCAAATCATGACAGTAGCTCTGGGGACTTTTATGGGTAGTATACCACATTTATCTTCACATCTTGCTGAAATTGTTTTTGTTCACTAAGTGTATGGGGTTACAGAAAGTCTTAGTATTTTAGATGTCAGACATTTGTGGTTGTTTGTGCCTCATATTGAAGCTCATCCATTATCTGAATCCTCTTCAAGAACTTTCTTTTTCATATGCTTGGGACATTCCCATGCAGATCTAAAAGAAAATGAGCCCCAGTCGGACATGCAATAGCTCCCTTTGCACTAAAGAGGAGGATAAAATCATTAAGAATACCCTACAGATCTACTTTAGTGATGCTAATCTATTGAGGAAGATGGCAGAAGAACTTCCTTGAAAATCACTTGATCTTATCAATGATCACTATAATATATTAATTAAAGATATTGATGCGATCGAGTCTGGACGTGTTCCATTACCTGATTATCCGAAAGTGCCAAGTGATTCCTTCAAGGAATTACTCATATCAATCTCTATAAATTAACTTTAGGGAAGTTTTCATAACAATGAAAAAAACTCAAAAATAAAATAAAAGCCGTAAAAGATCTTACTTTTTCCATTTAAAGAAGTATCACATCTATATAAATTAACTTTCATAAACACAAAGAATGCTTATGAAGCTTACCGAAAATTTTCGGCACAACTGACAGTTTCTGATAGCTACAAAGCATAGTCAACGCAAGCTTCTGAGTGAATCAATCTACAGTAATAAGTTGTACCAACGAAAACGGACACACACTATGTTTTTGACTTTGAAATTAGAGAAATAACTGAGAAATAGTTGGAGAAAATCAAATACTGCAATTCTATTATCAAAGGAAATTATATTACTAATAATTCAAAATATATATTTATAGAAAATCTAATTATAGTTCAATTTCAATAAGGATAACTAATTTCTAATTCAAATAGGATGACTAATTTCTAATTCAAAATGGATAACTAATTCCTAAGTCAAACCATTGTAGAATTCTAATAATTTAAACCTACTAAAATTATCTACTCCTATTTTATTTCTGAGACATATTTTTAACACTCCTCCTTGGATCACAAATTTTAAATTGCATTCTCGGCTTCGACTGAATTTGACCTCTTGAATAAATCTGTCAATTCATCTTTGTCCTTGAATGGCTTGTGTGCATTTTCTGTTAGATTAAATAAGAAACTTTTTCCTCTCATATCAACTTGTAAGATCTCATAATTAGTGGAATCAAAGATTCTACAATATTTATCACCAAACAATAGTAGATCCTTCTTCCATTAGCTGACCAACACTTAACAAACTTTTATCAATATCTAACACGTAAAGGATATTTGACATTATTTTTGTACCTGAAATTATTTTGATTGCAACATTCCCTTTTTCTTCTGCAAGAATATAGTCACCATTCCCAATTATGACTTTCTTATTTTTCAAAGGCAGAAACTCTTTAAAAAGAATTTTGTCATATGTCATGTAGTTTGTATGACCATTGTCAATCCTCCGAAAATAAGATTTCATAGTTGCAGAATATGTTGCCATAAATAAGTTATCTTCTTTTCTTATGTGACTTGGGCATTTGCTTCATATTTTTGAGATTTGTTTTTGCAAATCACAGCTTCATGACCAAATTAATGACAAATCTTGCATTGTGCATTTGGTCTCTTTCAATATTTAAATGGAAGATGAACTATTTTGCCACAGTGCTGGCACGGTGGGAAATTTTTTTCTTGAATTATTACATTGCTATGAGTCTTGTGGTTGGCTGTCAAAGCTCCTTCAACCATACCATCCTACCTCAAAAGCTTCTTTTGCTTTTATACCTGTAATGTATTTAACAATTCTTACAAGGTAATATTAGACAGGCATTTTGTGTTTTCCTAGGTATTAATTGATATTTCGTATCTTTTAGGCACAGTAACAATAATTTTTTCATCAATTCTTGAATCTTTAAATTTTGTGCCAAGAAATCTTACCTTTTTAACAATGCTTAGAAGTCGGTCTGTGTACTATTTGACGGACTCAGATTCCTTCATCTTTTCCAATTCTAATTCCCTTATTAGATTCAACACCTTTATGTCTGTATTCTTCCTTCAGATAATCCTAAATTTCTTATGTTGATTTAAAGGCATTAATTCTCATGAAAATTTATAGAGAAACACTAGCAAACAATGTTGTTTTTGCCTTTGATTTTCGAATTTTCTTTTCCTTTTGGCTTTTAAATTGTGTCACCGTGGAATTATCGAGGTAGCAGAAGAACATCATAATCCTCCTCCATGACCTCCCAAATATATAAAGCCTCAAGATTTGACTACATTATTACTACCCAGAGATGGTAATTCTCACCATCAAAGAGAGCAGGAGCTATTTGGGAAATTTCGATTTCAGAATCCCTCAAGAACCTAGTTCTTGATACCAATTGTTGGTTTTTGATTTTGAAATTAGATATATAACAGAAAAATAGTTGGAGAGAAACAAATACTACAATTGCATTGTCAAATGAAATTATATTATTTATAACTCAAAACATATATTTATGATACAAGTATGATCATGATCATGACACTTTTGAGTATTTTTGAAGACTAGTCACTAAAGCACCCTTTTTGTCATTTTTTCTATTATTGTAATGTAGTATAAATAAAATATTGTAGGGTTAATTTATTTAGTTGATCATTATTATTGAATAATACTTCTCTTAGAGTGAGAGAGCGTTCAATTGAAACTAGGGCATAACATAAGGGTAGACTCTCTTGTGTGTTGCATTTTGCTTGATAGGTTGGTGCTTGGGTGGTGGATGCCTCTCTTGTGTCAATTGTAAGAGTTAGGTGTTTGTTGTGTAAAGTTTTAAAGTTTCAAGAGTGGAATATGCTCTTGGGTTGTTAAGACTACATCAACACTTGTCTAACTACCTATCTCGTATCTTGTTTTAGTTTCGACTTCTTGTGTTGTTAATGTAACCCATTTGTTCTTGTTGCTATTGTAATATTGTGGAGCTTTATCTTGTGTTGCTAAACTTCTTGTTTGCTGGCTGTTTTGGTGTATTAACACCTTGTATCCTCTTCTTTCTTATTTTAGGTAGTGAATCCGAGAGAGGTCCCCATTTGATCCACGGTTTGTTGTGATTTGAGGACTGTTTAGGGGTGTGATTTCGTGTTCCCTTGTTTGTTCCGTATCATTTGGCATCACTTCAAGGTTTGATTTTGTTCCAACAAAATTAATCTTGGGATTGTTATCTTGAAAAAAAAAGTTACTATTCACATTTTTAGGGTCTTTCAAAAAACTTGATTTTTGTGTGTTTCTAGTGTTAGATCTTGTTCCCTAACACTATTAGAGTATAGAAATAGAAAATACCAACAAAAACATTAGTGTCAAAATCGAAAATCCCCCAAAAATATACTAAACCCATTTTTGACCCTAGGTTAAATTTTGAGTTTTTGATTTTGCGTTTTTCTTATGGTTTTAGTGTTAGATTTGTGTTCTCTAACTCTATAGGAGTATAGGATTTGAATTTGAGCTAAATTGGAGGTTATTTGAGCCATCCACCAATGTTGAGCTTGAGTTTGAAGAAACTTGAAGGTGGGATCTCATTGTGGGAGGTTGTTTTGAAATAACGTGTGTTTTGTGTTGTAGGTTTTGCATTTTATTGTTGTGTGTGATGTTGCAGACTGATTTGGTATCTTGATTGGACCATAACTTGAAGGGTTACTTTTGATACAATCACAATAGAACCCGAGGCTTCAAATGCTCAAACAATCGATAATAATGCCATTAATATCATTTTGGCTCGCCTTGAAACTATGTCCCGAGATATGGCTAGGTTGAATGTGGGTTCTAAAAAATTAGCTATGGATATAGCATCAATGAGTGGGAGATTAGAACATGTGGAAAGCTAATTGAAGTGACCAATTGAATGAGTGGCATCAATTGGTCTAATCTCCCACACATTGAGATTTGGAGATTTGGCTTTCTACATGTTCTAATCTCCGGCTCATTCATTCCACATCCGTATCTAATTTCTCAAGACCCGCATTCAACCTAGCCACATCTCCGGACATAGTTTCAAGGCGAGCCAAAATGAGATTGATGGGATTATTATCCATTGTTTGAGCATTTGAAGCCTCGGGTTCCATTATGGTGGTATCGAAAATAACCCTTCAAGTCCAATCAAGATACCAAATCAATCTGCAACGTCTCACAAAATAATAAAATGCAAAACCTACAACACAAAACACACGTTATTTCTAAACAACCTCCCACAATGAGATCCCCCCTTCAAGTTTCTTCAAACTCAAGCTCAACATTGTTGGATGGCTCAAATAACTACAAATTTAGCTCAAAATCGAACCCTATGCTCCTATAGTGTTAGACAACACAAATCTAACATTAAAAACACAATAAAAATGCAAAATCAAAAATTCAAAATTTGACCTAGTGTTAAAAACGGGTTTAGCATATTTTTGGGGGATTTTCAATTTTGACACTTATTTTTTGTTGGGATTTTCAATTTCTATACTCTAATAGTGTTAGGGAACATGATCTAACACTAGAAACACACAAAAATCAGGTTTTTTGAAAGACCCTAAAAACGTGAACAATAACTTTTTTTTTCAAGATAACAATCCCAAGATTGATTTTGTTTGAACGAAATCAAACCTCTATGTGATGCCAGATTATACGGAACAAACAAGGGAACATGAAATCACACCCCTAAACAGTCCTCAAATCACAACAAATCATGGACCAAATGGGGACCTCTCTTGGATTCACTATCTAGAATAAGAAAGAAGAGGATACAATGTGTTAATACACCAAAACAGCCATCCAACAACAAGTTTAGCAATACAACATGAAGCTCTACAATATTACAATAGCAACAAGAACAAACGGGTTACATTAACAACACAAGAATCCAAAACTAAAACAAGATACAAGATAGGAAGTTAGACAAGTGTTGATGTAGTCTTAAAAATCCAAGAGCATATTCCACTCTTGGACCTTTAAAACTTCACACAACAAACACCTAACTCTTACAATTGACACAAGAGAGGCATCCACCACCCAAGAACCAACGTATCAAGAAAAATACAACACACAAGAGAATCTACTCTTATGTTATGCCCTAGTTTCAATTGAACTCTCTCTCACTTGACCAAAGACCTCACTATCCAAATCCAATTCCGCCAGTACAAGCTCCACTTAATCCAAATAGACCCATCCATGTTGAGGGCTATGGTAGCGGAGGACAACATGATGGTTATGGGCCGTATGATGATGTTTACTTGAGGGAAAGAAGAATGAGGCATAGACATGGGGAGTTAGGCCGAGAGGTGAGAGATGGCCACCCAAATCGAGATGTAGGTCTCAATTCCATCAAAGTAAGCCTTCCCATTTTCAAAGGTGAGAGTGATCCCGAAGCCTACCTTGCATGGGAGTTATCTTGTGACAAGATCTTCCAACTTAATGATCTCATCAAAGAAAAAAAGGTTATGCTATGTCTCAGTTTGAAGGGTATGCTAATACATAGTGGGAGTATGTTAAACGATTTGGGAATGAGATGATTAGGGGACAAACTCCTACTTGGTTTCAATTAAAGAACCTTATGTGACAACGGTACTTGCTCGAGACTTATAGGTATGAGCTCCTTGCTAAATTATATAATTTTAGGCAAGGGAACAAGAGTGTCATAGCTTACTATGATGAATTTCAATAATTGATGTTGAAACTTAACCACCGAGGAGAGCAAGTAAGTCATGACATTGTGCGCTTCAAGGTTGGGTCAAATAAGGACATCTCCACTCGCATGACGCTTCATAAATTCGACACTATATATGGCATCTTCCATGTGGCTTTAGAGGTTGAGAAGGAGCTCAAAGATAACTCATTTATAGCTACCCAACCCTAGGCCACCAAGGTTTTCCAAAAATATCCTCCAAGGTTTGAAGGTAAATTAAATTCTACTTCCAATCCCAAGGGATTTCAATGGTTCAAATGCCAAGGGTGGGGGCACAAGGAAAGTAAGTGCCCAAAGCGGAGGAATGTGATCTTAAGGGAGGGAAAATTGTACTATCTTGGGGAAGAAGTAGTAATTGAATCGGCTAAGGTTGATGGCAATCCTTAAGATGGAGAGCAAAAGGAGGTTAAAATGTACGGTGAGGAAGATGTAGGAGATGTGTGGCTGTGTGAAGGAGATTGTGAAGTGCCTTTGTAAAAGAGGTGAGGTTATGAATTTGTGGGCAAATTCCTATCAACATGGAGAGTATGAGACAAGTATAATCATGATCATTACACTTTTGAGTATTTTTGAAGACTAATCACTAAAGGGTCTCTTTTGTCATTTAGTCTATTATTATAATGTAGTATAAATAGAACATTGTAGGATTTATTTCTTTAGTTGATCATTACTATTGAAGAATACTTCTCTTAGAGTGAGAGAGAGTCCAATTGAAAATAGGGCATAATATAAGGGTGAATTCTCTTGTGTGTTATATTTTGCTTGATAAATTGGTGAATGGGTGGTGGATGCCTATCTTGTGTCAATTGTAAGAGTTAGTGTTTGTTGTGTGAAGTTTTAAAAGTCCAAGAGTGGAATATTCTCTTGGGTTGCTAAGACTACATCAATACTTGTCTAACTACCTATCTTGTATCTTGTTTTAGTTTCGGCTTCTTGTGTTGTTAATGTAACCCGTTTGTTCTTGTTGCTATTGTAATATTGTGGAGCTTCATCTTGTGTTGCAAAAGTTATTGTTGGCTGGCTGTTTTGGTCTATTAACACCTTATATCCTCTTCTTTCTTATTCTAGATAGTGAATTCGAGATTTGGTCCACGATTTGTTGTGATTTGTGGACTGTTTTGGGGGTGTGATTTTGTGTTCCCTTGTTTGTTCCGTATCAATTTATAACTAAAATTCTAACTATACTTCAATTTAAATAAGGATTACTAATTCCTAATTCAAATAGGATAAGTAATTCCTAAGTCAACCCACATAGAATTCTAATAATTTAAAACTACTTAAATTATCTACTCCTATTTTATTTCTGAGATATATTTTAAACACACATATATATTATAGAAAAATTTGGGCAAAGAGATTAATTTCATACCCAGGCTTTATCCTTATAGTAATCTTGAAGTTTCGTACGATTGTTACTTCACATATTACTTTTAGGCATTCCGTCAAATATTTAAGAAATTAATAGACAACAAGATCATTGTATCTGAGAACTTAAGTGTTATTACTCATTTGGTATAAGGGATAAGATATAACTATTTCCGAGATTAATTTTAGGAGGACTTTATCAATGTTTCGTTGGAATAAAATGTATGGGATAACTCATCCCAGGATTGTATTGTTATTTTATCCCACCTTAAGGGTTGCATAAATAATTTTGGACTTGCTATTCCCAGGATAATTAGTACCAGAATAACATATATCTCATCCAAACGACCCCTTACTGTAATACCGATTAAAATTCTTAAATGTGTCGAGATTTATTTTATTTTATACTCCCACACAAATATGTACTCCCATGTTATCTAACTTATCAAAAATATATTGGATTTACTTTTGTTTTTATATATATCAACTGACTTAGACTATATTATACAGATTCCATGTCATCTTCATTTTATTCTTTCTTCTTAGATATTTTATTTCATTAAAGAGAAAATAACAATAGAAATTTGGAATTAATCAATTCATTGAATTAAGTTTATAATGAAATGATAAAGACTGTACATACAAAATACTTTTGAGTTGTAACTTGCATGCATGACTTATATATTGTTTTTATTAAATTTCTAATTAGGATTGGACAACTTAAAATTAATTATATAAGGATATAAAACTATGTCGTCTCACCAATTTTTATGTAACTATATCATTAAATTAAATTGTAATTTAAGAAAAACATAATTATAATTTAGACAAATATCCTACCTCCAATAATTAATGTTGATTGTCAAATAATTATCTTAATATATGATTGTGCCAAAACATCAAATGACATATTAAGAAAGATGAAAGGGAGAAGTATAATGAGTGTTTGAGAGAACAATGTCCCACGTGAAAAGTAAAAAAGAAATAAAATTATTTATAAAATATCGAATATTTAAGATCTCTTCAAAAAAAAAATGTCAATGTGGTTCAAAGCGAATGATATCATATAATATTAAAAGTATTTTATGGTAATTAATTAGCACAATAATTCATATTAATGTCACTGTACTAAAATTTTTGTAGGATGAGTATGAGGATGATAGAGTGACGACATGAGACGTATTGTCTGATTGTCTTTGTTTGTCTATGGATCAATTTACTATATTTGACCACAATTTTAAGCCGCATACAACAAGAAAAAAAGTCTATGAGCTTGGTCACTATAAATACTCGGATGATATGAGGTGACACATAAATAATCTCAAAATTAAGTCATTAATAGTAATTAATCAAGTAAAACTTAGTTCAAAGGGAGATGATCATATTATTGATCTATATTGTGAACCGAGTCACACGTAAAAGCGAGAAAAGGAAAAAAAACTATTGATATGGGGCAATATACAAATAATCTCAAATTTTAAAAGCATAGATCAGGAAAAATTTTAATGGATCAAAAAGATGGGTGGATTCTTTTTAATGCATCAAAAAAAAATTAATTTTTTTTAAAAAAAAATTATTTTTTTAAAAAAAAAAAAAAAAAAATGATGTGGACCTCTAATATGCTGCCATATGGTAAAACTATTTTCTAAAAACCAATTGTTAAAAGTAATGGCGTGAATGAACCAGTTTTGTAACGGTGATGGCATGAATGAGCCCAACTTTTAACGGATGACATAAATGAGTTATTTCTAATAGTTCAGTGGCATATTTGAGTCTTTTCCCTTTATTTTAAGATTTAAAACTGAGTAAGGCACAAACTGTTTGTAAGGAAAGGGACAAGTCATCACTAATTGTGTCATATCCCAAACTACCCTGAAATCAAAACGCACCTGAGCTCCCACTTTTTTATCCCCCTCTATAAAACTTTTGAGTGGTATTTTGTCCTCCTCCTCCTTCTTCTGTTGGCCTTATATCATTGAAGGATTGGTATTTTTGATCTTATCTAATCTTGTGCAACTGCATAGTCATTTTAGCATCCACATCATTGTGACACTTATGCTGTGGATAGGGTTGACTCTAGAAGCTCAACATTCACTACTATATAACAGTCGCTCTTATAACTGTTCAATAAGAATTATACCTTTAACTCCCATGAGCAAAATCTTCAATAATAAAAATTGTTTGCTTGATGTCTCTCTGAAATAAAAGGAGATGGATACTATTGTGGTTGGAGTGGGGATGGAGGGTTACCCAATGGGAAATTAAAGCTCAATATAAGCAACTCCTTTCACCTCACTCTTGTAGAATAGGATATATGTACAAAAAAAAAAAAAAAAAGGGACGGTAATCAATAGTACAACAACAGCGATAACAAACCTAATATAATTCCAACAGATCCTATCCATACATTGTGCTGGTTGGGTGGTTGTTCCAGATAAACCCTCAGCTCAAAGAGAGATAAAAAGGAAGAACAATCAGATAGTACTAATGATCTAATAATAAGCAACTTTAAAAATTATACTAGTAATATCTAGCAAAAAAAAAAACGTAATACTAATACTCCTAGAACGGAAAAGAAATACGTTCGGCAACTTACTACCCCTAAACCCAACTACTGGATAGCCTATTTGATGTATTCAATCCATTTCAATCTTTTGACAAACAAGAGTACCAGGAGGCATTAGAAGACATGTTGCTCATATCCCAAAGCTTTATAGTTAACAAGCATCTCCATGACAGCTATTACAGAACATCAACCCTTTTAGCCAAGTCGATGGCTTCAATGTCCACCCTCATGTTGCTTTGAAGACTAATATAATCGACATGATCTGCAAATAACAGATTCTCCTTCACCCTTTCAAACACAAATTTCTACTTCAAACTGCCGGCCTGAAGCCCCATCTGTGTTACAACATATCCAAGGATCAATTCCAGTGCACTTCTCTGAAACTCAACCTCGGTATATAGGACATCAAGGGGAGCAATGACATCATTGTGGACTGTAGGAATAGCATTAACTATAGGATGAAATCTCATGTTAAGGAGATTACAGTGAATAAAACCGGCCCTTAAAATCATTGTAAAAAGATCTAACCTGCCAATTTTAAAATTAAGCTAGGAATCGTTCCACCAATCTAGAGCTGAAGAATAACAAACAGTAAACTAATTAATATATTAAATCAGAAAAGCAACCAGCAATAGATAAACAAAGGGAATATCAATCTCTTCTTACCAAATAAATGAATAAGTAAGCTGACAGCTTTGATAAATGCATTTAGAACCCAAAATTTAGCACCAACAAATACATTTATTAGAATAATTAGAGGTTGTTACTTAATCTTCAACAAAAGAAAAAGGAAATAAAGCGTGATGATCTTACCTAAGCAAATACTAAGTATTTTTGTGAGATCAATCTCTCTGTATAAACAGTTCCTTTCTTATAGAGAAACCTTTCAGGCCATAAAACTAATGGTTCTCTAGATGTCATCAATGAAGAACCACAACGTTCTATACGTTAGAAGCACAGTACCACTGCACCATCTGAAAACATAGATTTCATTCTGGCGGAATTACAAAGATTACTGAGTCGTACTTTAATTAATTGAGTACAACATTCCTTGACACCATAGTCTTCCATTATCCACAACCTAAAAATGCCCTGTGAATCCGGCTCAATATTAGATTATGTGCAATAAAAGAAAAGCATTCCTCCCAATGCTGAAACACAACAGCCGTTTATGAGACAAGGGTATTTGCGTATTTGCCGAACATTTGCTCCAACAACAGAATCTCTCAGTATACCTCATTTAAAATATTAAATGAAATAATAGTATAATATCGTGAAATACTCCATGTACTAAACCAATTAATTGCTCCATGCACAAATGCCAAATTATTGCACACAATCCCTGAAACTCCTAACACGCTGGATGCTAGTAGGATATCCAATTCTTCACTAGGAACCAGTTTTTAGTTCGAGAACTTCAATTAAAACATTATAACTCCTATCATGATCATTCATATTAATCTCAAGGGTATTTTAAACATCCAAGTGAGTATAATATTGCTTCGTTGGTTTTTATAATACGGACAGTTTAATACTCATCATTACCTCACTTGTGCTCATTTAGTCTTTAATAATTTGGACAGATCAAGTAAACCCCAAGTAAAAAAAACAAGAACAACTTATGTGGAAACCCTTGCGAGAAAAACCACGGGGAGAGGCAGTGGAGGTTTCACTATAATGGAAATAGAGTAAAATGTGGAGGAGGCTGAATTTTTTAAATGAAGAAAGTAACCCACTAAATCGTACTTATATAATACGTACGTAAAGATAGGTCCTACATCAGCAGAAACCATTGAAAATTATAAACGTGGGTCGCACCGTGAAAATTTCAGTGCCGAACCAGCAAAATTCGGGTCACAACTCTAACAAACTCCACCTTCACACGAATTCTAATTCAGAACTCAAATCCATTTTAAGAAAAACTTTCCACCTCTTCAACAAAAGCCCCTAAGGGCACATCATACACCAACCAAGTCCAAGAAAAGCTCAAACTTGGCACTTGGTAGTGTCTTGGTAATCATATCAGTAAGGTTTGCTAGGTTGTGGAGCCTTATTTATATGTGACGTACTGTTATTTAGGATGTACCTTTTATTCTCATTCTTTGTTTAATTGTACATACTCCAAGTCATTAATATAAATAGTCTGTCCTCCGTGGAGGTTACCCACGGGTGTTACCACCAAATTAATTTTCTCTCTCTCCTAAAGAACTCTCTCTATAGTTTTCTTCATCCTCTCCATAGATTTAGTGTGTGTGAACTGCTAATCGATCCTAACAACTGGAATCAAAGCTTGGGAGAATCGGCACGATCACTGAAGATGGAAGGATCAAAGTTTTGAATCGAGAAGTTTGATGGATCCGATTTTTGTTTCTGAAAGATGCAGATCGAAGACTATCTATACTAGAAAGATCTTCACAAACCCTTAACTGGGGTGAAGCTGAAGTCCATGAAGTAGGAGGACTAGAAGCACAGGGATTAGCAGGCTCTAGGGCTGATCCAGTTGACTTTGTCGAGAAATGTGGCGTTCAACATCGTCAAGGAGAAAACCACATCCGATCTGTTGAAGGCACTATAAAATATGTACAAAAATCCATCTGCGATGAACAAGGTATATTTGATGTGTAGATTGTTCAATTTACAGATGCATGAGAATGGATTTGTTGTTAATCATATAAACGAATTCAATATGATTGTTAGTCAACTGTGTTCTGTGTATATTAATTTGGAAGATAAAATTTAAGCACTGATTTTGATGTCATCTCTGTCCGAGTCTTGGTATACTATTGATGTTACGATTAGCAGTCCTCGTGGATCTAAGAAACTGAAGTTTGATGAAATTCGAGATGTTTTTCTTAGCAAAAGCATTCATAAACGAGAAATTAGGAAATCATCTAGTAGTGCTCTCAGTGTTGACCGAAGGGGGAGAGACCAATTGAGGGGTCAGAATACATATGACAGATCAAAATCAAAGAATCATGGAAAATCTCCACAAAAATCCAACATCACATGTTGGAATTATGGAGAGAAAGGACACTTTCGGACAGAGTGCAAGAAACCCAAGAAAAAAAAAGAATTGGAAATCTGTAGATGATAATGATTCTGGTAATTTAGTAGAAGATATTGGGGATGATCTAATCCTCAGTATGGATACCCCGGTTGAATCCTGGATATTGAATTCTAGTGCATCTTTTCATTCATCTCCTAGCAAGGAATTGTTCCATAATTTAATTTCTGAAAATTTTGGAAAGGTGTATCTTGCTGACAACAAGCCATTGGCGATTGAAGGAAAGGGGGATGTCTCATAAAAACTCCAGAGGAAACCAGTGGACATTGGAGGATGTTAGATATATTCCTGGTCTCAAAAAGAATCTGATCTTTGTTGGTCAGTTGGATAGCACAAGCTACGCAATAGAGTTTGGAAAGGTTCGTGGAAGATTATGAAGGGTACTATGGTTATAGCTCGTGGCACAAAATCTGGAACTTTTTACACCATTTCAGGGTGTATAAAACATCGCTACTATTGCTGAGGGTTCCTTCGGTTCATGTCTGTGGCACAAAGGACTTGGATACATGAGTGCCAAAGGAATGAAGATGTTGGATGCAAAAGGAGCTTTAGAGGGGCTGAAATCTGTTGATATGGGTCTTTGTGAGAGTTATGTTATGGGTAAACAGAAGTGAGTAAGATTCACGAAGACTACGAGAAAGCCAAAGCAAGTACGGCTTTAAATGGTCCATACTGACATTTGGGGACCATCTTCTGTTTTATCACTTGGTTGATCCAGATTCTATGTCACCTTCATTGATGATTTAAGGAGGAAGGTATGGGTTTACTTCTTTAAACATAAGTTAGATGTGTTTTCTACTTTCAAGAGGTGGAAAGATGAAGTTGAAAATTAGACTGGCTTAAAAATCAAATGCCTGAGTTTTGATAATGGAGGAGAATATGACAAGTTAGAATTCAAACAATTCTGCGCAGCTGAGGGAATCAGATTGATATGGACAGTTCCCAGGAAGGCAAGGCAGAATGGAGTTGGTGAAAGAATGAATAGAACACTGAATGAGCGTGCAAAGAGCATGAGGATGCACTGTGGGCTACCTAAAATATTTGGGGAAGATGTTGTGAGCACAGCAGCATACTTGATCAACAAGAGACCATCAGTTCCTCTAGGGTTCAAGATTCCTGAAGAAGAATGGACATGAAAATAGCTCACGTATTCTCACATGAGAACCTTTGGTTGCACTGCTTATGTTCATGTTGTTCTAGAGAAAAGAGATAATCTTGATGCTAAAGCTATAAAGTCCTACTTTATAGGTCATGGTTCTGACATATTCGGGTACGGGTTTTAGGATGATAGGAACAAGGAAATCCAAAGACATTGTGATGTGACATTTCATGAAAATGTCTTGTAAAATGACAGAGAGCAATAGGTTCAAAAAAACTACAAAGCAAGTGGGAGTTGAGCTTGAGTTGCCGAAGAGTACACCTAAAGATATTGCAACAGATACTCAACAAACTCCAGAGATTGTCATTAAAGAACCAGAGGTGGAACAAGTGACACTAGAGTAGGCTGAGAGGAGATCATCCAGGACCCTTAGAGCACTAGATAGATATTCACCATCATTACATTAGTTGTTGCTTACTAATGAAGGGGAACCAGAGTCTATTGCCGAGGCCCTGTAGGTGGAGAATTCAATCAAGTGGGAGAAAGCCATGGATGATGAGATGATCTCACTTGAGAAGAATAACACGAGGATGTTAACTGAGTTAGCTGCAAGGAAGATAGCCTTGTTGAACAAGTGGGTGTTCAGAATCAAGGCAGAACTAGATGGAAAAAGAAGGTTCAAGGCTCGGTTGGTAGTTAAAGGATATTCACAAAGGAAAGGTATTGATTATGCTGAAATATTTTCTCCTATTGTGAAATTAACTACTATCCTGATTTTATTGAGCATTGTTGCATTGGAGAATTTGCATCTTGAGCAAATGGATGTAAAGACTGTGTTTTTATATGGAGATTTAGCCAAGGAAATCTACATGCAATAGGCAGAGGGGTTTGTAGTTCCAGGAAAGGGACACATGGTATGAAATCTCAATAGGAGCTTGTATGGGATGAACCAACCACCTAGATAGTGGTACAAGAAGTTTGACTCCTTTATGAGTAAGAGTGGCTTCCGCAGGAGTGAAAAGGATCAGTGTTGCTACTTCAAAAAATACACTGATTCTTATGTATTTTTACTCTTGTATGTGGATGATATGTTGATTGCAGGATCCAGTATGAAGGAGATAATCTCTATGAAGGCAAGCCTATCTTTTGAGTTTGAGATGAAAGATTTAGGTATAGCGAACCAGATTCTTAAAATGAGGATTTCTCGGGATAGATCTGCTGGCACTTTGAATCTATCCCAAGAGCAGTATGCCGAGAAGGTGCTGGCCAGATTCAGAGTTAATAATCCTAAATCCAGGACTACTACATTAGCAAATCATATAAAATTATCAAAGGAGCAGTACCAAAGACAACTTAGGAGCGGGAACATATGGCACTTGTTCCATATGCTTCTGCAGTTGGGAGTCTGATGTATACTATGGTCTGCACTATACCTGACATTGGGAGTTGGTAGCAGGTACATGGAAAATCCTAGGAAAGAGCATTGGGATTGTGAAGTGGCTTCTAAGATATCTGAAAGGTATATCAAGTACTTCACTATGTTTTGGCAATGGTGAAGTGATTCTGCAAGGTTTTGTTGATGCTGATCTTAGTGGGGATGTGGAATCAACCATGAGCACTTTTTGATAGATTTACACCATAGGTGGGTATAGCAGTGAGTTGGATGTCCAGGCTTCTGAAATGCATTGCTCTTTAATCTACAACTGAGGCTGAGTATGTGGCAATAGATGAAGATGGAAAAGAGATGATATGGCTGGCAGATTATCTGGAAGAATTACGAAAGAAGCAGATTAAGAAGATTCTTCACACAGATTACCAGAGTTCCATACAGTTGGTGAAGAAACCGTTTTATAATTCGAAGACAAAACCCATTAGAAGACGGTACCATTTCACTCACAGGAAAGTGGAAAAAGGTGATATGTGTTTGGAAAAGATAGAGGGTGCAAAGAATCCAGCAAATATGTTAACTAAATGTGTTGATGTTGGTAAACTAAGGTTGTGCAAAACATTAATTGGCGTTCTATAGTTATGTCTACAGATGTTACAGTGTGGCAAACATATTGATGATGGAGGAATATTTTTTATTCTTTTTAGAATGTAATTCTTGGATGACAGAATCAGTCTCCAAGTCGGAGAATTGTTAGGTTGTGGAGCTTGATTAATATGTGATGTACTGTTATTTAGGCGGTAACTTTTATTCTCACTCTCTGTTTAATTGTACATACTCAAAGTCATTAATATAAATATCCTATCCGCCGTGGAGCTTACCCACGGGTGTTACCACGAAATTAATTCACTCTCTTTCTTCTAAAGAACTCTCTCTCTAGTTTTCTTCATCCTCTCCACAGATTTTGTGTGTGTGAACTGCTAATCGATCCTAATAGGGTTATCATGGGTACTAATCATGCTCACCACAATATCACAAAGAGCAATAATTTCACGCAATATGATACCAAAAATCAATAGGCTTTGTCCTCTCGTGAAATATCTGATCATTTGTAAGGAAGATAACAGTTTGTCTGCCGCAAGAGACAACAATAATTAGTAAGACTTTTCTAGGTTCACCAAACAAACCCTTTAACCAAATAGATTCCATTAAATCCTGTGTAATAGCCATGTACTCTGCCTCAATACTTGACAAAGAAACCATAGTCTGTAAGGTAGCTTTCAAACTTGTAGCACAACCACCAATGGTGAAAACATAGCCTGTAAGGGATGTCCTATTAGCATGGTCTCCTACAAAATTAGAATCAACATACCTGATCACTACATTTATTTTTCTCCCATACTACAAACAAACATCAGCGGATCCATGCAAGTTTTGAAAATCCACTGAACTCCATTCCAATGTTCTTTGTCAGGATTTGCCATGTATCTACTAACTAGACTAACTGCATAAGATAAATCATCTGTTTGGGAATACACCATCACATAAATAAGAGACCCGACAACACTATAGTATGAAACTCGAAACATATAGTCACGCTCATCATATGCCTTCGAAGATAAAGTGGTTGAGAGTTTGAAGTGAGCTTCTAATGTAGTACTAGCAGGCTTGGCATTTTTCATATTGAACGTGTGAAGAACTTTTTCAATATGTGTTTTCTGAATAAAGTATAACTTAAACTTCTCTCTATCCCTTGTAATTTCCATGCCAAGAATCTTCTTTGCTGCTCCTACATCCTACATCTCAAACTTCTTGTTGAGTTAGGATTTGAATTTTATTATCTCTCTCATATCCATTGTTGCAATAAATATATCATCAACATACAAGAGAAAATACATGACCTTAAAGTAGACACAACTACCATAACTACTCCTCTGAAACATATGAGAAGTAATAAAAGAGTCAAACCTCTTATACCACTACCTGGGGGACTGTTTAAATCCATAACGAGACTTTTTTAGCAAATATACGTAGTCTTCCTTTCCTGAGACTACAACACCTTCTGGTTGCTGCATGTAGATGTCCTCCTCAAGTTGTCCAGGTAAGAATGCAGTTTTGACATCAAACTGCTCAAGCTCAAGATCAAGCCACAATACAAAGCAAGGGTCGAACTGAAATATGCTTTACAAGTGGAGAAAACACATCTATGAAGTCAATACCTCAAACCTGACTACAGCCTTCAACAACTAGTCTCACTTTGTACCTAGCATTTTCAACTCCCGATGTTTCGTCTTTCTTTTTAAATACCCACTTGCAACAAACAACTTTCTTATCTTTAGGAAATCTCACCAGCTCCCATGTGTCATTCTTATGATGTGATTCCATCTTTCCATCATAGCAATCATTTATTATCCAGAATAATCACAACTAACTACCTCTGAGTAAGAAAAATGTTCTTCATCAAAATCAATACCTTCTACTACATTCAATGCATAAGCAATGAAATCAGCTTCAGCATACTTATGAGAAGGTCTAATATCTCTTCTAGTCCTTTCTTTAGCAATAAAATATTATGGTATCAGTGGTGGTGATAAGTAAATAGTACCACTCAGTATCTCTAGGTTAGACTGAGAAGTAGGCACTAGTGTAGACTCTGTCGCAATCTACAATTCAACATGTGTGCTTTACTTTTGCTGATTTATGTCACTAAGCTCATCTGAAGAAAAATCACTAGATTTGGAGAGAGCCCGAAGCATGGTAGTTTTATCAAACACAACATCCTTGCTAATTATAGCCTTTTGGTTTTCTGGAAATCAAAGCTCATAACCTTTAACACCAGGCTTATAACCCATAAATAAGAACTTAATAGATCTAGGTTCCCACTTTCCATTATAAACATGAGCATAAGCAGGACACCGAAATATCCTCAAATATGATTAACTAGTAGGTGTACCAGACCACACCTTTTATGAAATATTTTTATCAACTGCGACTGATGGAGAGTGGTGATTAAGAAGAAAAGTTGCGGAGGCAGCTTTGGCCCAAAAATTCTTGGGTAAACAAGAATTAGAGAGCATATAAGGCACCTTATCCTTTATAGTACTATTCATTCATTCGGCCATACCATTCTGCTATGAAGTTTGACAAACTTTCAAGTGCCTTAGAATTCCTTCTGACTTGCACAGAGCATTAAATTTATTAGAATAGAACTCTAAACCATTATCAGCTTGAAGGGGTTTTACCTACTTCCCTATTTGTTTTTCAATCATAACTTTCTACTCCTTGAAAGTAGGCAACATATCACTCTTTTTTATCTTAAAGAACACACAAAATTTTTTGGAATTGTTATCAATAATAATCAATAAGTAATTCGCACCTCCTATAGAAGGTAGTCTAGAAGGACCCTAGAGATCAAAATGCATGTAATCATGTGTGCTTTTAGTTGAGTGAATGCCTTCAGTTAACCTGACGATCTTCATCTTCCTAAAAATATAGTGCTCACAGAACTCCAATTTGTTAATATCTACCAATCAAGAAGTCCACTCCTGCTTAGTTCATGTAATGCTCCAAATCTGGTACCCAGAACGCTACACGAGGCTCATGACCATAAGGAACCACAAGCTAACCCATGATTGATATTTGTACCTATATACTGCATAATATATAGTAAAATATGGAAACATGAACTGAAAGTCCATAAGGTTAAAGCTGTAACATAATATCTGATAAAAAGTATAACATTTGGATGGGGTATGAAATACCCAAAACAAACTGACATAAGCTATCTGAACATACTGTAGTCTTGAAAGCCACTAAAACATGACTTTCTAAATAAGGAGTTGATGGGACATGTCCCCAAATAACCCAAACTAATAAACTAATTAATGAGATAGTAAAGAAATGATCATGTCCTCGAAGAATGAGGACTCACTGCTAACTATGAATACTGATATCTGGAATGCTACTGATGCTCTAGAGTTCATCTCTGAACCTATGCTATAAGACACGATAGCGTGAATGCGTCAGTATGACTGAATATACTGGTATGCATATGAGTTAGGATAAATACATGTGGTTCATATGCATGAACAATATTAATAACTGACTGACTGTCATTAGCGTGAGAATACATACATGATACATAATAACTTATACTGATATCATGAATACATGATTACTAAATTTGAATACTTATAACATGACATACTGATAACTGATATAACTAATAACATGAGTAACTGTATCTGACAGTTCTGAATCTGATGGAACTGTCTGAGTTCCATACTAAACTGAGTTGACTGTATCTGACAGTCCTGAATTTTGAAGAACTATCTGAGTTCTTTTACTGAAACTGTTATTGAAATTGTGGGAAGTATTCATCTAACCGACATGCCCCAAATGTCCTATAAAATCTGAGCTGGAGTGGAACCTGTTCCCTGATTAGAAGTGAGTCAATGACACACCACTAGTTGGGACAACATGTGAGTAACCCTAATATCACAGGTAATTGTAGTTAGAACTTTAGGAACCCTCATTTAGCAAGTTAAGCCACCTCATCTACCCTTATATAGCAAGCTATGATGTTTCAACTTAAGCTAGATACATCTTTCTAGAACATAAGGATTGCTTCTAAGAATCACACCCTCATATAATAAGTTAGTTCCCATCTTTGGGTTCACTCAGTGCTAAATCCTACTCTCATCTGAATGGACACTGAACATGATTAACTGATCTGAACATGGATGGAGATACTAAATTCTGTGGACTAACGAAATACTACTGATAGCTCACAACTGACCAATTCATGAGATTGTTGAGATTTCCTGAGTCATACGACTGTCTAAAGTCTAAGGATCATGGATTGACTGAGAGTATCATGAAAACAAGACATTGGCTCTAGGCACACAGCTAATATTTTGGGTACAAGAACCCCCAGATCTCGATAGAAGAAAACTAAGAAAGAATGACTTACTTTAACACATAATAATCATCATAATGCATATTTCATTTACTGAAGCATTTCATAAAACATGTGTCAGGCATAAATTTGTACAAACATGGTTATTTCATAATATCATTCTAGTTGGCCATTTTCCTTCATCTAGGCATTTATTCAAACACATGGTAGGCATAGTATGTGTAAACAACATTATACATTAATTAAACATCATGATTCAATTCAAATTTCATCATTCACGGGTTTAGTCTATATTTATACTAATCAAACCAACATAAAATTTTTCACCCAACAAGGAATGGAATTCAATTACTCATTATCAACATGAACAAGAGTAGCCTAATCATGAAATTCATAAAATAAATCCATAAATTTGAACTTAGAAAAGGGATTCTTGGGCTTTATGGACGAAAGGAGTCCATGAATGAACACTTTGCATACCTGGGTTGAGTTTCTTGAAGTTCTTGAACTTGAAGGATGGGAATCTCTTAGTTCTTGAAGAAGATTTGGATTTTGTTCTTGGGGATTAATCTTAGGGAGAAAACTCTAATTTTGCTGTTGTGAAATAATAGTGAATAAATAAGTTGAGGTCGGATATAATTGGGTATATTTAACCGGATGGTAAAACACAAAAATATCCTTGTTAAAATGACTTAAAATAACTGATCGAGACATCCAATGGTGGGGTGCAACGGTTCATCACTGGGTCGATGGTCATCCGAACGGATTGTCGGACTGAGACAAAACTGGGACTTACTACCATGGTATGACGGTGGGGTGCAATGGTCCGTCAATAGTCCAACGGTCCATCGGACCTCACCGTCGTACTTATCCAGAGAGCTAGCTCACTACCTTAATGCGATGGCCATGGTTGACGGTCCATCGGCCTGGACCATTGCATCTAGGCAGTTTTACTACCTTCTGTATTTAGGTCATAACTCTCTCGTCTGACACAAGATTTTGATGAAATTGGTATCGATGGAAAGATTATTCAATTTTCCATGTTATATAAAGTGAAAATCTTCAAAATACCACGTGTACAAAATTGGATTGGTATTTTAAAGCAAGTTCTAGCATCCTTGACATGATTTCAACCTATGAAAAAGGTACTGGTATTACAATATCTCCCCCTTGAGAAAATTCATCCTCGAATGAGACTGAGAGTAAAGAAAAAAACATAAACTGACGTACATACTTAACATGAATAACTGAAACATGATTTCATGGCTGACATGACTAATAACTGAACATGCATATCTGATGCTTGTGTAACTGAGTCATGAATACATGACTGAGTATTCTGATGATCTAAGTTTCTCACAATGAGAATACATGTCTGATGCACAATTACATAACTGAACTGATACATGAATGCATGACTGAATATGCAATAGTATTTGATACCAAGTTTGTGCTGAACACTAAACACGAAACTACGTAAGCTTATGGAGAACTGTTACCTTGAGCTTGATCTGAGTTGGCGGGGAAGAGATGAGGATAATTGGTACACATGTATGCTTTTACTTCCCAAGCAGCTCCCTCAACAAACTAATTTCTCCAAACTTCTTTAACTAAAGGGAATTTTTTATTCCTCAGTCTACGAGTCTGATAGTCTAGGATTTCAACTGGGATCTCTTAGTAAAAGAGGCTATTCTTAACATCAATGCTATGAATAGGGACTACAACTATTGGGTCGCCTATACACTTCCTGAGCAAAGAGACATGGAAAATTAGATGAACTGAGGCTAGATCTAAAAGCAATTCGAGCTCATAAGCTACCTTGCCGAAACGACAAATAATCTTGAAGGGATTGACATATCAGGGACTGAGCTTTCCCTTATTTCCAAGTCTCTTCAGTTCCTCCATGGAAGAGATCTTGAGATACACATTATCACTAATCTCAAACTCGAGATCTTTTTTACGAACATCTGTATAAGACTTCTGTCGGCTCTGAGCAGCCCGCAGTCTTTCTATAATCAACTAGACTTTCTCTAAGGCATCGAATACCAAGTTAGGACATATTAATGAGGTCTCACAAACTTCGAACAAACTAATTGGAGATCTAAACCTCCTACCATAGATATCTTTGAATGAAGCCATCCGATTACTGGAATAATAGTTGTTTTTGTATGTAAATTTAATCAATGACAAGTGGTCATCCCGACTACCCTTAAAATCAGTTGCACACGCCTTTAACATATCTTCTAAAGTATGAATGGTCTTTTATGCTTGACAATCGTCTGAGGATGAAAGGATTTATTGAGATGAACTTGGGTACCAAGACCCTTTTGGAACACTTTCTAGAAATAATAGGTGAACTGGGTACCTCTATCTGAGATAATAGATAACGAAACACTGTGCAATCTGAACAACTCCGTGATGTATATTTTTGCATGATCCTCAGCTGAATAAGAGATAGAAACTTGAATGAAATGAGCTGATTTGGTCATCCTATCTACAGTGACCCAGAATAAATCATGAAGTCCATGTTCACCTCTTCCCACTTCCAAGTAGGAATAATAAACTCCTCTATAGGACCACAAGGCTTCTGATTCTCTATCTTAACCTGCTGACTTGTAGATCACATAGCCACAAAATCTACAATATTTCTTTTCATCCCACTCCACTAATAGATCTCCTACAAGTTACGGTATATCTTTCTGGCCCCTAGATAAATAGAGCAGCGCGCACCATGCATTTCTACAAGAATTCGCTGCCTTAAGTCATCTATACCTGGAACATAGAGACGACCCTAACAACGCAAAGCACCATCTCTTACATGGGAGAAAACCTCTACCTTCTGATCCTAGACTAACTTTTTCTACTTGATAAGGCTGGGATCTCTATCTTTCTTTTCTTTCACCTCGTAAACTAGAGATGATGCTAAACTACTCTGAACCCATATATCACCTTACTCTGTATCGACTAAGCAAACACCTAGTCTAGCTAGATGATGGACTTCAAGAATTAACTTCTTCTTATTATCCTTAACATGAGCAACACTCCCCATAGACAGTCTACTGAGAGCATCGGCCACTACGTTGGCCTTGCCAGGACGATAAAGGACACTCATGTCATAATCTTTCAAGAGCTCTAACCACCTTCTCTGAAAAAGATTGAGATATTTCTAGGAAAAGACATACTAAAGTCTCTTATGATCTGTGAACACATCTATATGAATTCTGTTTAGAAAATGCCTCCAAATCTTTAAGGCAAAAACTACGGCTGTTAACTTAAGATCATGAGTAGGATAATTCTTCTCATAGGACTTTAAATGTCCTAAGCCTACTTTAGATTCATCACAATACACAACGAACCTATCTGAACCATCTAGAAGAACTAATACTGGAGCTAAGGTGAGTCGATTCTTCAACTCTTGAAAACTCTTCTCGCAAGAATCTAACCACTGAAACTTGACGTTCTTCTAAGTCAATTTGGGGGATGCAATAGAAGAAAATCCTTCAAAAAATCACCTGTAACAGCTAGCAAAACCCAAGAAACTCCTAATATCTAATGGAGAGATAGGGCAAGGCCAGTTTCTTACTACTTTGATCTTTTGAGGTTCTACTCTAATGCCATCACTGGAAACGATTTGACAAAGGAATGCTACTGACTTTATCCAAAACTCGCACTTATAAAATTTGGTGAATAGTTGATGATCTTTGAGTGTCTAAAGTACTGTTCTGAGATGGTCTGTATGATTTTGCTTACTGCAAAAATGGACTAGAATATCATCTTTGAAGACTATGACGAATATGTCCAAGTAGTGCTTGAACACACGGTTCATCAAGTACATGAGAGTGGATGGGGCATTTGTAAGACCAAAGGACATAACTAAGAATTCAAAGTGACCATAGCGAGTTTTGAAAGGTATTTTATAAATGTCACATTCTCTAACTCTAAGCTAATGATCACCTGATCTGAGGTCTATCTTAGATTATAGCTGGCACTCTGAAGTTGGTCAAAGAAGTCATCGATTCTGGGAAGAGGATACTTGATCTTGACCGTGACTTTATTGAGCTGATGATAATCTATACACATCCTGAGATAACTATCTTTCTTTCATATGAATAAGACTTATGCACCCCCACGGGGACACACTGGGCCTGATGAATCCTTTATCTAAGAGATCCTTCAAATCTTCTTTCAATTCTCTAAGTTCTATATGGCGGAATAGAGATAGCCTGAGTAACTGGAAAAAAATCAATGCCGAAGTCTATTTCACTTTTGAGAGAAATTCTTGGAAGATCTTCGGGAAAGACATCTGAATATTCATTCACTACTGGGACTGATTCGAGACTGGAAATCTCAAAATTGAAAGATGGAGTACTACCCCTCCATTTAAAGATAGGTTCATTCAGAAATTGAAACTGGGCTATTCTAATTCTACAGTCGACTATGGTATAGCAGGAATGAAGCCAATCCATGATGAGAATGATATCAAAATCGGTAATCTCTAAATCAACTAAGTTTGCTAAAGTGAATTTCTAAAATATCACAACCGGGCAGTTCCTGTATACCCACCGAGCTATATTGGTTTTACCCACTGGGGTAGAAACTAAAAAGGGCTCTTATAGAATTTTGGGACTGACACTGAAATCGACGGTTATTAGGGAGTAACAACAGACAAAAAAGCTCCTGGATCCGGTATAGCATAAATATGCACATGAAAGATTTGTAACATACCAGTAACCACATTAGGAGAATTTTCCTGATCCTGTCGGGACTGAAAAAACATAGAGTCTATTTAGGCATTTCCCACTAGTAGCATTGGAGGTGGCACCCTATAAAATTGGGCGATCAGACTGAGCTGAGGAATGGTTCTGTTGACCCCAAGGACTTGGCTGAGGATAGTCTCTGATGCTGTGGCGTGGCTTGTAATATTTTAAACAAATACCACTATCAGCTCTGCAAATACCATGATGATGCTTGCCACAAGACTGGCAAAGAGGATAGGTCCGGGTACTGCTAACACTACCCTAGTACTTAGAGCCTGGAACTCTATCTTTCTTACCCTCTGTGAACTTAGGAACTGAAGCGTTGGCTAAAGAAGGAGCTGGAGCCAATGACTTAGAATGAAATTAAGAATGGTTTTCTCCTTCTGATTTAGGTTGACCAAAGTTGAAACTACCTATCCTCGTTCTCTTATTTTGCTTCTCCCTCATCTTAATCTTTTGATTCTCTATCCGCTGTGCATGGGTTATGATCCTAGCTAAAGATATATCACTATTTAGCATAGCGGATCTGCACTTATTAACCATGTTATAATTCACCCCTCAAAGAAAATTACTCTTCCTTACCCTACTATCTGCAACCACATGAGTGGCATATATGGCTAATTAAGTAAACTTAAGAGAATACTCTTTCACTATCACCTTTCCCTTCTTGAGGTTGATGAATTCAAGAACCTTATCTTTTCTAAGCTCTAGGGTAAAGAATCTATCATAGAAAGTTGAAGCAAACTTCTCCCCCTCAACTCACCTTGCATCATCTCCCCTCTCTAACTTTCACTTCTTGAACCAAGTGTGAGTAACATCCTACAACTGATATGCAGCTAGCTCAACACTCTTACTATAAGTAACCCCCATTATGTCGATAACCTTCTACACCTAATCTAAGAATTCCTAAGGTTCTTTATCTGACTTAGACCAAAGAAAAGACAAAGGATTCATTCGGGTGAAGTCCCAAATTCTGGCTGCAGCTGAATTGGCCACTGGGTTGGCCGAAATAATAGCTGGTCATTCATTCAGAAAAGCAACTAACTGAGCAAGAGTAGTGAATGTGACCCTGAACTCAGCATGAGAAACATGTTCGTCCTGGGGATCTTCTTAGACAGGATGGGTTCTTCTCTTAGGAGGCATGTTCCAAAATAAGAAGAAAAAATGGATTAGACCGAGAGATTAGATTGAAATTATGCTTACTGGCATGACATGAATACCAAAAGAAGGGAAACTGTTCCTAAAACATCTTATAGACTCATGCATATCAATGTGGCGCGCAACATACATATGTATAAGACTCTACTAGATGCGGTTTTCAGACTTCCGAGGACACTATTGAAACTTAATCTCTGATACCAATTTTGTAACGCCCAAAATCTATTACCGAAATACTACATGGTGCTTATGACCCCGATGGAACACAAGCTAACCCATAACAAGTATTTGTACCTGTATACTGCATAATATACTATAAAATACGGAAATATAACCTGAAAGGCCATAAGGTTTAAGCTGTAACATAATATCTGATAAAAAGTATAACATCTTGATGGGGTATGATATACCCAAAACAAACTGACATCAGCTATCTAAAAATAATATAGTCTGGAAAGCAGCTAAAACATGACTGTCTGA
The DNA here is from genome assembly GCF_002878395.1 of Capsicum annuum. NCBI lineage: Eukaryota > Viridiplantae > Streptophyta > Magnoliopsida > Solanales > Solanaceae > Capsicum > Capsicum annuum. Next base: position 399,287 of record NW_025891003.1, read on the forward strand.
ATAAGGAGTTGATGGGACATGTCCCCAACTAACTCCAACTAATAAACTAATTAATGAGGTAATAAAGAAATGATCATGTCCCCAAATGATGAGGACTTACTGCTAACTCTGACTGCGGATATCTAGAATGCTGTTGATTCTCTGGAGCTCGTGTCTCTGAACCTATGGTATAAGACACCATAGTGTGAATGCGTCAGTACGACTGCATTTACTGGTATATATATAAGGTAGGCTAAATTTATAGGTTCATATGCATGAACAATATTTAACAAACTGACTATTGTAAGTGTGGGAATACGTACATGAGACATAATAGCTGACACTATATGTTGAATACATGATTATTGAATTTGAATAGTGATAACATGACATACTGATAACTGATATAACTGATAACATGAGTGACTGTATTTGACAGTCCTGAATCTTATGGAATTATATGAGTTCCGTACTAAACTAAGTTGACTGTATCTAACAGTCCTGAATTCAGAAGAACTATCTGAGTTCTTTTACTGAGACTGATACTAAAACTGTGGGAAGTAGTGATCTAACCAATAGGCCCCAATTATGCCATACAATATGAGCTGGGGTTCAATCTGTGCACTTATTGGAAGGGTGTCAATACTGCGCCACTGGTAAAAAGAATATGTGAGTAACCCTAATATATTAGGTAATTCTAGGGAGAACAGTGGGAACCCTCACATTGCAGGTTAAGACACCTCATATAACCTTATATAGAAGGCTATGATACCTTAACCTATGCTGGCTACATAGTTCTAGAATACAAGGATTGCTTCTATGAATCACACCGTCATATAATAGGTGAGTTCCCATCCCCGGGTTCACTTGGTTCTAACTCTTTCTCCCATCTTAATGGACAATAAATATGATTAACTGATCTAAACATGGACCAAGATACTTAATCCTGTGGACTGACGGAATACTACTGATTCCTGAAAACTGACTAAGTTCATGAGATTATTGAGATTTCCTAATTCATAAGTCTTTCTAAAGTCTAAGGATCATGGTTTGAGTGAAAGTATCATGAAAACATGACATTGGCTCTAGGCACACAACTAATGTTTTGGGTACAAGTACCCCCAGGACTCGATAGAAGGAAACTGACAAAGCATGACTTACTTGAACACATAATAATCACCATAATCCAGAATTTATTTATTGAAGAATTTCATCAAACAGGTGTTAGGCATAAACTTTTACATACATGGGGATTTCATAATATCATGCTAGTTTGTCATTTTCCTTTATCTAGACATTTAATCAAATATATGGTAGGCCTAGTATGTGTAAACAACATTATGCAACAATTAAGTATCATGATTCAATTCTAATTTTATCATTCAAGGGTTTAGTCATAGGTTTGCATGAATCTATATCTATACTAATCAAACCAACATAAAATTTTTCCCCCAACATGGAATAGAATTCAATTACTCATTATCAATATGAACAAGAGTAGCCAGATCATGAAATTCATAAAGAAAATCCATAAACTTGAACTTAAAAAGGGGATTCTTGGGCTTCATGGATGAAAGGAGTCCATGAATGAACACTATGCTTGGTTGGGTTGATTTTCTTGAAGTTCTTGAACTTGTAGGATTGAAATCTCTTTGTTCTTGAAGAAGATTTGGATTTTGTTCTTGGGGATTAATCTTAGGGAGAAATCTCTAATTTTGTTGTTGTGAAATAATAGTGAATAATGAGCTGAGGTCGGATATAACTGGGTATATATAAAAGGGTGGTATAAGACCAAAATACCACTGTTAAAATGACTTAAAATAACAAAGCGGGACATGCAACAGGTGGGGTATGACAGTCTGTCGCTGGGTCAACGGCCCGTCGCACTGAGACAGAACTGGTACCTACTTCCATGGTGCGATGGTGGGATGTGACAGCCCGTTGCTAGTTCGACTGTCCGTCGGCCCTCACCATCGTACTCATCTCAAGAGCTAGCTCACTGCCTCGATGCGACGGTAATGGTCAACGGTCTGTCACTTGTCCGACGGTCCATCGGCCTGCACCGTCGCACTTGGGTGGTTTTACTGCCTTTTGTATTTCGGCCATAACTCTATTGTCTGACACTGAATTTTGATGAAATTTGTATCGATGGAAAGATTATTCAATTTTTCACATAATAGAAAATGAATATATAAAAAATACCATCTGTAGAAAAAATGATTCATATTTTGAAACAAGTTTTAACATCTTTGAGATGATTTAAAGCTAGGAAAATTGTATGGGTATTACAGTTCAGCCATCCCATTTTCACTCATATGCCACAGGCACATATACCAAAGTTTAGCAACATTATTTTCTGGTAGAGAAGAGGTAGAAATAATTGCATCACCTGTAACCATAGAGCCTTGCAAAACATACAAATTTTTAAACTTTCAACAAGATTGCCATTACTAAACTTCCGGACTCCACCTTTACTTGTGTACCTATATCCGTTCGAATCAAGGGTACTCAAGGAAATAAAATTCCTCTTTAGGTCTGGGACATACCGCACATCACCAAGTTCCCTCATAACCCCACCAAACATCTTAATTCTGATTGTTTCAATTACAACTATCTTACAAGATGTGTTATTTCTCATCAACACAACACCTTTAGAGACTGTTCATATGTTGTTCTTCCTCCCAGATCGCTCTTGATTCTCAACCCCTGTCTTCATATCGACTGCTTTATCTGATAATTGCTTTACATTTTGCTCCAGAGTTTCCAAATTCTTACCAATGTTTATGTGACTTATAATCTTCTTAATGAAATATGTACCCGCCTTCTCTACAACGTCACTTACCTTCCCAGCAACAAAAGAAACATGATAAAGTAGTTCAGTTGCAGCGGATAAAAATTGTAATAGTAACTATTTTGAATGGCATCAACGAGCTGAAGACATCACATATTTTGTATGTAATTGAAATTCAAATCTGAATGTTTTATTTTCTCAATAAAACTAACTTTTCTGTCATATTACTTTAAGTAATTCTTGTTTATTCTCACTACTATAATATAAATGTTAAGTCGAAAATATTAAACAATGTGTCCAGTAAAACACTTTGGAATTAAGCAAGTAATATCAGACTAGCAAGCCATTATTAAGATAATAATTTTACGAAAGACGTGTATGTCTACTTGTACAGACCTAGGGTGTGTTTGGTATGAAGAAAAATGTTTGGTTGGTGAGTGAAAAATATTTTATAGTATTTGGTTGGTGAATAAAAAAATATTTTTCAGAAAATATATTTTAGTGTTTTAATTATAGAATAGAAACTACTTTTTACAAAAATAATTTTTGATATTGGAAAATTCTTTTTTTTGAGTGTATTCGGTTTGTAGGAAAACATTTTATAGAAAAATAACTTGTTTATTACTTACATCTTTATGTTTGTTATGCTAGTATAAAATATAAAAAGTATTTGTACCTATTTAACAAAAAATAATTAAACGAATGGGGTAAGAAGGGGGTAAGAAAAAAGTTTTGAAACTTTTTTTAAAAAAATAAATAAAAAAATTAAATCTTTTTTTGGGAGAGGGCTGGTAGGTGTGTGGGGGTGGGTGGGTAGTAAGGGTGGTGTACGAAAAAAAGTTTTAATTTTTTTTATAAATAAATATTAAAAATATTTTTTAAAAGGGCGGGGGGGGCGGGGTGGGAGGGGGAGTGGCAGCATAGAGGTGGGGTCAGGGTAGGGGTGTGAGTGTGCACTAAGAAAAAATATTCAAAAATAAATTTTAGAAATTAAATTTTTTGGGGGGTGGGGGGTTAAGAAAAAAGTTCAAATTAAATATTTTTTGGAGGGGTGGCTGGTAGGAGGTGGTGGTCGGGAAGGAACAGGGTAAGAAAAAAAATTTGAAATATTTTTTTAAAAAAATGTTTTCTTTTATGTGGGGTGGTAGGGATGGGCTGGTAAGGGATGGAGGTCGGGGTAGGAGTAGGTGATTTTGAGAGTTATAGAACATTTCAACTTGAGAGTGAGGTTGAAAGAGAGTGTTGAAAAATATTTTTCTTAGTTTTTGAAGAAAAGTCAACCAAATATGAGAAAATTGAAAACATAAAACACATAAAAAATAATTTACTAAAAGTAGTAATACAAGCTTAGCTTTATACTGTCTCCGTTCCAAAATACTTGATCCTAATGTATTTAGCGCTCCCTTTAAGATGATAACAATTGGAAGTGTATTTTTATTTTTTTTTACCCTTATACCCTAATAATTATGATAGAAATCAAGAAATATTCAAATGATGGCATGCACTCCTGATACGGGATAAACGACCATCATAGTTTTTGATGACATCCTTGGAGACCAACAGTTAAAGACTAAAACTTTGGTCATTTCGAGGACACAAGAGCCTGCATGCGGGCTCGATTTGGGGGGTTCAAGAGAGCAATTCCATGTGTGGAGAATTGCTTGGAGCATCGAAGACTTGAGGACCCACGGTTTTTGGACAACACTTAATAGGTCACGGTATGATCAGCTTCATTAAGGGCCTTTTGGTCCCTTCATTGGGTCAAAATGCACTGTATGGACACCCCTCCTTTTATAGGCATTGTTGTCATTTTGTCTTGTCTTGTAATAGAACATAAATAGAACATTTTAGGTCTTTTCTCATTAATTTATAAATGATGAACATTTGAATTATTGAAAGTCCTCTCTCTTGAGAGTATAACACCTTAGTGTAGCTCTTAGTTAGGTCTTGGAAAAGCCATCTTTAGTATACAGTTGGAAAAGCCATTATTGACCTTTGCTTGGAAAGCGTGGATCTTGAGGTGAGTTGATTCCTTGGCGGTCACCATAGAAGTGTGTTGTTGTTGTTACATTCATTAGGGATTTAGTGTTTGAAACACTCTTTAGTTCATAATTATTGTAACAATCTATGTCTCACTATCTATCCTTTACTTTCTTGTCATATTGTAGTCGTTTGTGTTCTTATTTTTCCAAGCCATGAGTTGTTGTTGTTGTTGTCTTGTTGTCATCTTGTAAACATCTTGTAGTTTGGTGTTGGCTGTTTGGTGTCATTTACATCTTGTTTCTTTATGTTGTTGAACCGTTTCTCGGCTTGGGGTTGTTCTTGTGTTGCTCCCGGATTACATTGTTGTTATGGACTATTTTTAGAGTGTGTTTGGTTCATTCTGTTGTTTGCTTTGTATCATATGGTATCAAAGCGTGGCTTGATTTTGTTCCCACAAGATCAATCTTGGGCTAGCTTTCTTGAAAATACCAAAAAAAAAGAAGTTGATCTTGAACATTAGCCGAGAACTTGTTGTTCTTGTTATTGTTGTCTTTGCCGAAAGTTGGAGTCTAGATCTAGGAGTCCTTTTGTTTGTTTTGTTGTTTCTAGTGTTAGTTTTGTTCTTCATTACCACTTCAGTCTAGATCTAAGTTTGAGCTTTGTTGTGATATTGTTGTTGTGAATATTGTTGTGGCGGTGGGGATAATCATGTTGTTGTGGAGTTAGCCGTGTGGAATCATTGTTGTTTTAGAGATTGTTTTTGTTGTTCTTGGTGGATGTTGTTGTTTTTGATGTTTTTCATCTCCGTTATAAATTTTTAAACATAAAATGAGTAATAGATCCAAAAGGTGAAGGGAAAAGGTGTAAGACTTGTTAGACTTGAAAGACCCCAACTACCAAAAGACTTTACATCACTTCTCAACCACTTTTTCATGATTTAAGGACCCATATTTTAAGAAAAAGGTACAGAGAAAGTCAAGTCTTGCTTATTGAATTTGAAAGAGGATTTCAAGACGTATTCCCTTTTTAAACAAATTCCACCAATCCAATTTGAAAAATTGACCAAGACTTCCATCTTTGAAAAATAAAATTGTTAAAGGGATGCAACCAATACGTGGCTGCCACATCATCAATTTCTATTCACTTAATATTTTTAAGTTCATATTTTAGATTCTTTGTTTCATTTTCTTGTTCCTCTGTTTGATTTCTTGATTCTAGAACTGATTAGCAACTAGTAATCAGCTACTTAGTTATAGATTTGTGGTTGAGTCTGTTGCCTTTCGTGTGTTTGTTATTTACGTGTTTTTCTGATTTTTAACAAGTCCTAAGTTCTTTGTTTCAAGTTCGTAAGTAGATTTTGTTTTGTGTCTTGAGTCAATTTAAACAAGAATATATTATGACCATCAAGTAGGATTGACATCTTATTGACTACCGGAGTATAAGCAACTTTCAATATTTGCCGCTCCAATAGTGCGGATCACAAAAGTTAGTGTATACGAGTGTTGGTAAGGAAGTTTTACTACTAATCTTATTTATTCATTTTGAAGTTATAAAGGTGATATAAGGAGAACATGTTTTCGATAGTCGGAGATTATTGTGACTACGATATGGGTGACTATAATTGTAGTGAGGGATTTTATGGCTACAAAGTTGAGGGAGAATATGGGGGATATGAAATATAGCACCCCGCATTTTTTTCGGGCTAGAAATCGAAGCGTCGTTCCTACACGTATAGACCCGAACTAGATGATTACTTGTTAAATTGTTTGTGGTGATAAATCCTTCAACGTGTGAATACCTTTGGATACGAATTGAGGTAACAAAAATTCCCTAACTCTAAGACGAGTTGAAAACATTTCTATCTTTTAAGTTTTAGTGAACGTTGAACCTTCGGTCAACTTCAATCGATTATAACTCATTGTATATAATGAATTAGAGATCTCACTATATATTAAATAAAAGTTCTTCGAAGTAGCTTTCCAACGATACTAATTTCGTCTAAATAGGACAACCGAGCAAAAGGTTAAAGCCATTTTCGTGAGAGGAAGTAGAGCAGGGCGATAAGCCCGTGGCTCCCTGGCTATTCCGGTCTGTGTATTTTTCTGCAGTCAGCTCCACGTTTTCCATGGACATTTTGGTCAATTCCACCCCTATTAATTCAGCCTAAACTCTGAATTTTAACACCAAAACAGCACTTTAGACCACCAAATTTACATTCTCTCCAAAATTCCTCTCAAGAACACCCCTTAGGGTTTCAAACCAAAGATCAATATATCTTAAGATTTCACTGTGGGTATACAGTAATTCTTCGAGATTCCGAATCCCCATTGCGAGGGATACAAGAAGCACCCACCAATTGTTCTAATAGCATCCCTAAGGCACTAGTTCATTAAAGAGTCATAATTTAAGGTACGCAGGATTTTTCTAAAATCTCATGGGCATAGAAATCGTGATTTTAAGAAAGGGGTTTTGAATTTATGAATATATTCATGTTTTAGAAAAATTGATGATATTTTTTTGGCCTTTCGTCTTTCCCTCAAATTGATTTGAATTGTATGTATGTATTTATGCATTGAAAACCGTGAATAATGAATTTAGAGCATGAAATATATATAATCTCCCTCTCCCTTTACTTTATTATTTGATTTTCAAGTTATAAATCCTTAAATTTTATGGTTTACAGAATGATTCAAGATACTATTTGTCTTATGTGAAATTCATGATGATTAAGAATTGGAGAGAGGAATGCTTTTATGATTTTAAATGTTGAGACTGATAAACAAAGAAACTTCAGGAATGTTTTTGAGAAGTTGGCCACTACTTGTTGAAATTGTTGAATAAGTGGAAAGTCTTTGCATGAATTTTGACTTGTGATTTGAGATATGACTCTTCTTACACTATATGCATGATCAAGTGTCCTGAACGTTATTTTAGAATGAAAAAAATCATATATGGCTTAAAATAACGACTTGCATGTCTTGGTATGAAGATACCAATTCAAACAATGCCATAACAGACACAGACTAATACAAAAATCAGTGTTTATCAAAATTTCATGTTTTATAATTTTGAATGATGCATGTTCAAAAAAGGCTAAAATAGGGCATAAAGAGATGTTAGGTGGTTCTCTAAAGAGGGCATGAGTTCAGATAACTCATTGCCTAAAACCATGATTTGCCGATCCGGGTATATTATATTACACTAGCCTAGTGCCATATGGCGTATCAGAATCAGAGACTCCAACCTCTGCGGCACACTTGTGTTGGTAGTTTCTCCGCCGAGTCAATGGAAAATTTTATATAGCCCGTGGAAAATCAAAATTGTAGGGGAGTACCACCTAACTCAGAAGTAATACAAAGATCAAAATTTGCATTGACAGAAAGGTTTTATGTTTTCGGAAATGCCCATATTTTTTGAAAATTGTATCTTTCATGATTTTTACGACTAGCTCTCATTTTTTTAGTTATATAAAATATTTATTTTCAATTACTCTGCGTACCAATACATCTATATTAACCCCCTCCCTCTTAGGTTTTGAGGCGCAGTTTAGGGGTCCAACTATTCAGTAGAGTATTTCAGAGAGAAGTGATCTATGCAGTGGTGAGCCTTCTTTGTTCTAGAAGGCCCTTTTATTTCAAATTATACTACTACAATCATTTTGGTCTACTGGGGGCCTTGTCCCAGTTTTCACACAGATGTTATTTTTAGAAGTAGTAGAGATTTCGTAGACTGGATCAGATGTTGGCTATATATTATTGGTGTTTTCCTTCATTGTTAAACTAAATTCAGAGTTCGACCATGTTTTCATATTTGATTATAATTCCACACTTTCTTTTATTATATGGATTGTGTGCATGATTACCAGATAGAGAAGGGTGTTCCGGCCTTCATGCTTTGTGATGTCCGTCACAGACAGGCTCTAGTTTGGGTCGTGACAAACTTGGTATCAGAGCATGGTTCGTGGTCCCAGGGTGTCTGCGAAATCACGTCGGGTAGAATCTTCTTTATAGGTGTGTAGTGCGCCACACTTATAAGCAAGAGGCTACAAGGCGTTTAGGAATGTTTGTCTATCTTCATGTTCTAGTTCGTGCTATAGAGTCATAATATTCCTCCTTCATGCTCTAATTTGTGCTATGATGTAGCCCATACGAAAGAAAAGCTATCCTAATTATTTCCTTACTACAGTGTTCACAGATAATGCTCTCAGATTTACTGGCATAAATTTAAGAAGTCACACACTCCCTCAAGTTTAAAGTTGTGTCCTCATTCTTATGAGACGTTTAGTTAGGACAGAGTAAGATGTGTTTTCTTAGGTCATTGAATATTGTGTGTCAAGTTTCTATCTCTTGTAATCTTGTTATTATTGTGTTGTTGAAATGAAAAGTCCAGTGAAGCCGTGCGGGGCTCTTTCAATTCACTAGCATAATTGGTTTGTTATTCATCTCATTTTCTTGTTCAAAACACATACACAAAAAAATCAAAGTCTAGTGAAGCCGTGTGAGTCCTATTTCAATTCACTAGCAACTTGTTGTTCAACTTGTTATTCTTGTGTTGGTTGAATACATGTATATCCAAATCTTTTCGCATGGGACTGAGTTGGTAATGAAGTGATACGTCCTTGTGTGTTAGTTTAGTAGAAGGTAGAGAAGGAGTTATTAGTCAAGGTGAATTGTTGTTTTCTTGAAGTATGAAAATGGCTAGATTCGCCAGTAGGTTATAATTATAGAGTCATGGTTGTTGTGAAATTTGAAAGTAGTCTAAATGTATGCTTTGGTAAGTAAGTGTGATACGAGTAAGTCGTATAAGTAAATAAGATTATATGGGGTTATAATATAAGATTAAGGTTGACCATGTCTATTATGTGACTTTAACCCCCCCTCCCCCCCCCCCCCCCCCTCCGACCTTCTTTTCATTGGTAGTTATAAACTACTACTACTTGTGAGAAGGTATGTAGTAGATTTTTGAGGTATTTGGATAGAAATCCTAATTTGATGGACTAGTATATTATGTTGCATTCTACAATGGTGGTAAATGATTAATACTAGACTATAGGCTTGAATTTAATGTAGAATGTGGATGTAAGAATAGTGGCTTAAGATTAGTGATGAATGTTTTATGAGAATTGTGTGTCAGGTTGGGTTATAAATCATGTTTAGCACTAGACATTAAGTTTCAATAGTTGATATCCATGAAGGTGGATGTGATGATTTCTTGGTTAATGATACTAGTTATATGGAAGTGATCTAATAGGCTTGAATGGTGTATGCAATGCCTTAAGTTTATTTTATTCCCAATTTAGTACAATGTTGTAAGTCTGATGTAGAGTCATACCCAAAGTGATATGGGGATTCCTCATTTTCAAAATTTAGTAAGTGTTGTGTGGTTAGTAGTACCCTTGAATTAATGAGTATGAATGAGGCTATGTGGTATATGATGTTCTTGTCAGTTAGCTTATGGGTTATAGGTTGGGTATGCTTGTGTAAGTTTAGACAAGCGATATTAGTAGACTACAAAGGGAGCATTAGCAGAGAGTTTTACACTTTTAGGTGTAGTCCTTTAGGTTATGTTCTGCTATTTACGTGTATTGTAAGACCCCACAAAGTTTTCTCGTTGTCTAAGTCCTGTTGATCATGTCAAGAGAGGTGTCACACTTAGAAAATTTGGCTAAGTGCTGGGACTTAGTCATTTTTAGGACCTTCAAATTAGAGGAATTTATTTTCAACATTCCTGAGCTCCATTTGTTGATTTTTTTTGTTGATTCACGATGGGGCAAGTTAAAAGTATATTCTCGGGGAGTTTTGGAATTTTTAGACGGGCTTAAGGGTACATTTGGGGTTGCAAAATAGTGTGCCGGGGTTATTAGCCCACGATGCCCTGCTTATCGCCTTACCCGGGGGGCACCGCTATCGGCAAGGTGGAGCCTTGGATATCCCGACGGACTTAGAGGGGCAGCGCCCTACCTAATCCGGCTGGACCATATTTTTTTCTGAATTACAACCCCGACTCATTAGGGGCAAAATGGGTATTTCCACCCCCTTTTATCAGCTTTAACACGAGATTTAAGCAAGGGAAACTTTGGCATTTATGTGTATAAGAATTTTATGTACCTATTTTGTGTTCTTAAAATTATAGCATGGAGAGGTTTGGTAGTTGTTGAACGGTATTCATTAGAGTTGGAAAACAAAAAGAGAATTTTTGGTAGGCAATATGAGCCTTGGGTTTGGTTTTACAAAGTTTGTTAAGTTGTAAGTTATGTGATTGGGGGTGTAAATGCGAGCATTCTAAGGAGTTGAGGACAAAGTGTTGAGTGACTTGAAGCATAGATTCCCATGCCCATAATAATGTTAGTATTAAGTTGGTGACATTAGGGTTAGAGGAAGTTATAATCAGTATCCTCGAAGGGGGATGTCCCAGAAAAATAATTTAGTGTCTTTATGTTACATTATTGAAGGGAGTTGTGTTCGTTGTATATTGATACCCCCCTATTGTATTGAGATTGTATTTTAGATTGATAAAAAGTTATGTTCTTTAGTCTAGGATTGTGACTTGATCTAAGGGGGAAATGGTGAGCTAAAGTAGTTCCCGAGTTTTTTCTTTTGGTGTCAAGTTTCAAGTAAGAATTATGACTAGTCAATTCCTATTCAAGCAAGCTCCACCTACTTCAATATGAATGGACATCTACCAATGTCTTATGTATTCATATCTTGCCAATGCCTAAATTTTTAACTCTCTGTGTAACTCATGTATTGTTTCGACTTCGAAAGTAGAAGCAATGATGTTCCTCAGTCCAATACTCCTAGTATTCAAGCCATATGTTATGTTACTCATGATCCAAACCTAGGTCTCACAGCTTGCTTGGTCATAAGGAAATATGTTCTTGTATGTCACTGAATCATTTTATGCCGGAGTTAGCCAAAGCGGTAAAGTTGTGCAAACTTATTAATATTTCAGATTTGAAAATGAGAAGCAATATCTTCAAGTATTAATATTTTTCTTAATCATTGACTTATCAATTCCACTTTTATGTTATACAAATCACGAGATATGTGCACCTATGTTTCCCACCGTAGTCTGTCTTAAGAAATCGCATTGTGTTGTAGTTATGCCGAACAACTTTTTACTTATGATCCAGACACTTGATATTTAAAGCCCTCCGTGTCTATTTATAGTATCTTCACTTCATGTCCCTACTTGAGTAGTGAAATAAGTATAACATATGCATTGATAAGTGTTACTTACATTCATGACATTTATTCTCGGTCCCTCAATGACCCTCCATATGGTAGTATGATTATGGTTGTGGAAGAGTAGTGATATGCTAGGTTGAGGAGTAGATGTTCTTGAAAAAAATTAATGTGAATTCTCGAGATAAGGTTATAGATGAAAGGGGAAAAGAAGGAGATGAACGTTTGCTATGTGGAAAAAGTTAGGAAGGAGACATATGGCAAAAATTTTTGTGAATGTGATTGAATTTGCTGATCTTAGTGGGGGAAATCCATGAAGTGGGTGTAGTTATGATAGGCTTCAATGTTGAGATTGATGAGAACTCAACCCATGTACTATGCGGTTAGTATTCCTTGAATTAAAACCCGAGGGTGTTTGACGATAGTTATAAGGAAAGGTAACGTTCTTAATGGGATGTAAAGTACAAGGTCCTATAGCTTAAGTTAGCACCTTTTAACTCCGAGTCAGACTTCAGCATAGCAGTACTAAGTAGTGGGACTCAAATTCTTGTGGCTAGAAGTGTGGTTGGGGAATTGTAGGTTGAAAAGTGCGAAGTATGTAATTTATTGTTTGGCGCGTAAACAAATAGTGTCTCCAAGTTTAAGTCTTTTCATTGTATCTTGTAAGATGGAGAATGTTAATATTCTTATGCCCCACGATAATCTTATCTCATGTCTTGTACCAATCCTAATCATGGTCTATGATCAAAAAATAAACCCCTACCATATGTTGTGTTGATAATAATTCATTGAACTCATGTGCAAATCATCCCTATGTAAATTCTCATTGCTTCATGTTTCGTGCTTTCACATTTCGCTAGGGGTTATCATGAAGCTTGTTTGATGCCTTTGCATATTTTGTCGAGGAAAAATTTTCAAAGTGAGACTGCATTCTTTATTCTACACTCTTGGAGATTCAAAAGGTCCCTACCCATCATTTGGGTCTGAATGATCCCAAGGGGGAGATAATGTAACACCCCGTATTTTTTTGGGCTAGAAATTGAAGCGTCGTTCCTACACGTATAGACCCGAACTAGATGATTCCTTGTTAAGTTGTGTGTGGTGATAAATCCTCCATCATGCAAATACCTTTGGATATGAATTGAGGTCACAAAAATCCCCTAACTCTAAGACGAGTTGAAAACATTTCTATCTTTTATGTTTTAGTGAACGTTGAACCTTGGGTCAAGTTCAATATGTCATAACTCATTGTATATAATGAATTAGAAAGCCCACTATATATTAAATAAAAGGCCATCGAAGTATCTTTCTAACGATACTAGTTTCGCCTAAATCCGTAAACCGAGCAAAAAGTTATAGCCATTTTCATGAGAGGCAGTAGCGCATGGCGATAAGCCCGTGGTGCCCTAGCTATTCCGGTCAGTGTATTTTTCTGCAGTCAGCTCCACATTTTTCAAGGGCATTTGGATCAATTCCTCCCCTATTAATTCAGCCTAAACACTGAATTTTAACCCTAAAACAGCACTTTAGACCCCTAAATTCACATTCTCTCAAAAAATCCTCTCAAGAACACCCCTTAGGGTTTCAACCCAAAGATCAATATGTCTTAAGATTTCACTGTGGTTTTCAATAATTCTTCAAGATTCAGAATCCCCATAGCGAGGGTTACAAGAAGCATCCACCAATTATTAGAATAGTATCCCTAAGGCACTAGTTCATTCAAGAGTCATAATTTAAGGTAAGTGGGGTTTTCTAAAATCTCACGGGCATAGAAATCATGATTTTAAGAAAGGGGTTTTGAATTTATGAATATATTCATGTTTTAGAAATATTGATGATATTATTTTTGCCTTTCGGCTTTACCCCAAATTGATTTGAATTGTATATATGTATATATGCATTGAAAACCGTGAATTGTGAATTGAGAGAGTGTTGAAGAGAATACTCCAGTTAAGTATGAGGGTGTAGTATAATTTAGTCTGTATGGCCAATAAGTCAGTTTAGCAGTCAAATTTACATGACTTGTTTTCTTGTCTTTGCACTTATTAATGTATGGAGCATTCGTAGAGGGACATAGGGTCCCAAGGGGGAGATACCCCATTCAGCTGCATGCATAGATTCTTATTACAAGCTGCGCACCAGTTATCATTGCGTATTCAGTCATACGTCATACGTCAATTCAGTCAGATATGCATGCATTAGAAATACATATTCAATAGAAAAGTTCAGCTTATCAGTGTATTCAGTTTCGCCTTCATGAGAACAACTCAGTAACAAATCCATGCATCAGATATGCATGC
>NW_025891004.1:0-14726 GCF_002878395.1 Capsicum annuum
CGGTAATTTTCTAAGGCTATTACATGTTGTGTGTGGCTAGTGGTACCGTTGAGTTGCTAGGTGGAGAAAGACTAGTTGGATGCTACATGGGGTTCTAAATAGTTATGTTAAGGAGTTTTGACAGATAGTGTTGAGCCTTTTGATATGATCTTGATTCGCTTGGTAGAGAGATATAAGTTTGGTATCCCAATATTGGTAGGATATGATGGAAGTTGTATGGTTTATCAAAGGCTTGGTGATATCCATGCTTAGTGTTAGAAGCTAAGATTGAGTTCTTGAAGGTTGAACTTATCGAAATAAGAGTTGAATCGTTAAAGGGTGTGCACTCCGACTATGGGGAGACTTATGAAGATCCTAAGTAAGTGTTCCAGTGTTATGTGATGACTATTGGGGCTATAGAATAATAGTGTATCTTAGAAGGTAGTATCAGCAGTGGGTTTTCCCACTTTCATGTGTAATCATTCGGGTTAAGTCCTATTTAATTATGTGTATTGTCGTATTTCATACCCCAGAGTGCATAAGTGTGGTTCAGTTTGGAGTTTAGTGAGGGATCTCTCAAACTTAAGATGATGGCTTAAAGCTAAGGGGGATATAACAGAACCAATAACCAAGTCAGGCTCACCGATTCTAGTAGTGATGTCAGTATGATATAGAACATCAGGGAGTGAGGGTGAGACTCAAACCATTCTTATCTCAGTATTTTTTTTAGTTAACCCCAATACCTACTCATACCTTAGGTTTCAGTTCCATTATCATAGTTCATGTCTATGTATATGATAGAGAATCATGTGCTCTTCCAATTCCAAAATAAGGAGTTTCAGTTCATTCAGTAGTCGGGATCACATTCCATAAGTTGTGAACTCCAAATCGAGCTTATGCAGCTCATGACTCATGTACTCATGCTTCATAGTGTGCTCAGTTCCCATAACTCATGCTATACTCCTTATGATTGTTGAGATTCAGCTTATGGTCATGTATACCCCAATTCAGATTACCTGGATGAATCCCTGATGTTAATTTATTATTCCTCAGGCCCCAGTTAAGTGTGAAGTCTCGTATAATATCCTTCCATGCTTCAAGGTCTTATGTTCTAACCTTTTAGTAACTCCTCCTTATGTGATGATAGTGGTGATGAGTAATTGATCTTGTTGATAAAAGATCATTGTATGCTTGTTTTAGATAAGGCCATAAGTGTATAGTAAGATCTGGGGCCAAGTTTTTGATACGTGTGGCGGATAGTGGAAATTGCGTGTGTATGTTCTTGGGGTAGCGAGTTGGAGTTGTATTCATAGTGGTTTAGAGAATATATGAAGTGTGTCTTTATGGGTGTTTGACTTGAAGTTCACATGTGGTTATAAAGATAGGCTTGAATGACATGTTGGGATTTTAGTGAAGGAACGCAATATGTGCTAGTGAATCCATAGTAAGAGTTCAGAGTTAGTCATTAAAGTGGTAAGGTGTTATGCGTAGGGTGTGAACTTTAGAAAGATATAGAAGGTTGAATCACATGGTTTGAACTAGTATCGTAGTGTGGCATGTTGTATTTTTGTGACTTAGAGTTAGGGTTGATCACAGGGAAAGATTTAAGGAACTTTAGACATTAGTAAAAAGATTTATAAGTGCCCATATGAGAATTATAAGTTGAATTGAATGAGTATGGTATTTAAGGGAAATAGTATAGTTAAGGGAGTATTCGAGAAGTATGCTAAGCTTGAAAGTAAGAGGTAGCATTGACTAAGGCCTGGAAATTCTATCATAGCTTATGACTTATATGTTTATATCCCATGCGATAGAGTAGTGTCATTGTTGTGATTCCGTAGTTGGATGCATTGTGTAGCTCATGCCTAAGATTTTTTTCTCCCTAATGCTACTAGAACTTCTTTAGAAAGAGTGTTGAAGAGATAATCTATTTCATCCATGTAAATTGCAAATCCAGTTCAGTCCAAGCATCATGTTTCAGATTCAGAAATTTAGTCATGACTCAGGTCATAAGAGTTCAGTGCATAATTTTAAATTTTTCCAAGTATGTTAGCTGAGTCAATGTAATACCCTGATACAATCTAAGTCCAGTTGTCTCATGATTCCTACTTGCATAAGTTATCTCTTCTCAATTCAATATGTATGATTTCATCATGAGCGCTTCAAGGGAATCATAGGCTCTCAGCATGAATCAGCTCCTTGAAGCAAGGAAAGTAAAGTCAGTTAGAATTCAATTTCATGATAGAAGTTTAAATGTTTCAGATCAGTTATATCCTTTCTTAGAAGAAACATCTTGTCCACATTATTCCATACCTTTTTAAGCCTCAAGAAGTCCCCACCCATCATTTGGGGACGAATGATCCCAAGGGGGAGATAATGTAACACCCCGCATTTTAGGCTAGAACGTAAACTGACATTCCTTCATATAAAGGTTCCAAAATCCATAAATCCAATTCAAATTTAGCATGTTATTCAATTATGTAGTGTGGGAACCTATTTGAGCATGAAGTGAGATCATAGAGGTCCCTTAACTCAAGGATGAGTTGAAAGCATTTCCATCGATTGAGTTTTAGTGAGCGTCTAAACTTAAGTCAACTTCCAGCGACCATAAATCCCAATATGTATAGGATTAGAGGACCTCCTATATATAAAATAAAAATTCTTGAAATTATCTTTTCAATGATACTGATTTTACCAAAATCCAACACCCGAGCAAGAAGTTATAGCTTTGCAAAAATAAGTGCATCGCCTAACAAATCGCATAAGGCTACTTAAATAGGTGTGCGATGCACACCTTAACTTATGCCATAAGATGTGTGACTCACACCCTAATATGTGCGATAAAGTGTGCGCCGCACAACCTATCTTATGCGATAAGGTGTGTACCGTATAAATTATGACCCAAGTGATCTATTTTTGGGGAAAAATGGTCCTTTTCCCATCCTTATTCAGCCATAAACACAAAATTAAGTCCCCAATTCTCTAAAATACATCCACACTCATCCAAAATTCTCAAGAACACTCCCAAGAGTTTCAAACTAAAAAACCAAATAAATCAAGATTTAACTGCGGATTTTCAAAATTGATTGAAGATTTGGAATTCCCAAATCGTAGGCTTCAAGAATCATCCACTGAATTCCTTATTCGAGGTACGCGGGGCTTTCCTAAAATCTCATGGGCATAGAAATTTTCATTAAATTATGTACAAGGTTTATAAATCATGATTTTAAGGAAAGGGTTTTGGATCTAAGATTTTAATCATGTTTTAGAAGCCTTGATGATATTGTTTTGGTCTTTAGGCCTTCCCCCAAATTGATTTGAAATTATATATGCATGTAAGCATGTGTTTCAAGGTTGATGATTGAATTGAGAGCATAACTCATGAAAAATCCCTCTCTTGTTATGGCTTTTCCTTTACTTATGATATGCTATGGATTGTTTTAAGTGCATCTTGAAAGGCATGTTATGAAATATTTTTGAGTAATTTTATATTTGTATTATGAATGTGATCTCGAAAGAGAGGATGGTTTCTGTTGATAAATGTTGAATATGATCATATAACGAAAAGAGTTGCATGGTTTGTTAAAAAATTCATGACCACCACATGTTTATTGAAAGGATGAGAATTCTTGCCTAGTTTTTGACTTATGTTTTCGGAACATGAAATTTCTTATACTATTTGCATGCTTGGGTGGTCAGAACTATGTTTTAAATAAAAGAATTATGGTATTATGGCTCAGAATTACGACTTGCAAGTCTTGGAATGACGATACCAAAATAGACAATGCTATAACAGACTCAGACAAACATACAAACTAGATTTTCATGACTTAAGATTTCAGAATATATATGTTTAGAAATGGATAAAATTGGGCATAAAGAGATATTAGGTGGTCCCTTGAAGAAGGTACGAGTTCAGACAACTCATTGCTAAAAACCATGATTTGTCGATCCGGGTATATTATATTATGCTGGCCTAGTTTCCTGTGGCGTATTAGACTTAGACACTCCAATACTTGCGGCACACTGGGTTGGGGGCTTCCCTGTCGAGTCAATGGCGGAATCCATATAGCCCTTGGGGTTTTAGACTTGTAGGGGTGTACCACCTCACTTAGAAGTAATACAAAGATCAGACATTGCATTGACAGAAAGGTTTTATGTTTTCAAGAATGCCCATGTGTTTTGAGATTATATCTTTCATGATGTTTATGATTAGCTCTCAACTATTTTATTTATATACAAGCTTTATTTTGTATTTCTTTGCGTACCAGTGCAACTGTATTGACCCCCTACCTTCCAGGTTCTGAGGCACAGTCTAGAGGTCTTTATAAGCAGTAGATTCCAATAGATAGAAGTGTAGAGTCCAGTTGGTGAGCCTTCTATCTTTCAGAAGGCCTATTTATTTTCGGACATTTATCATAGTTATGGTTTTGGTCTACTGGGGGTCTTGTCTTAGTTTTCAGACAGTTGTATTTTATCATGCCATAGAGATTTGGCAGACTGAGTCAGATGTTATTTAGATGTTGCTGAATTGTAGTGTCATCATTATTTATGAATTTAGATTTAACCATGATTCTGTATTATGTTTTGTTCTGCATTTTCTATTATGGTATAAACATTGTGTAAGACTACCAAATAAAGAGGGGCATCCGATCCTACCTGGTTAAGGATGATCATCACGGCCAGACCTCAGTTCGGTTCATGACAAACTTTGTATCTGAGAACGGTTCATGGTCCCAGGTTGTCTGTGAAATCACGTCGGATAGAGTCCTGTTTTTGGGTGTGTAGCATGCCACACTTATAAGTAGGAGGCTACTAGGAGTTTAGGAATGTTTCCCTTTCTTTATGTTCTAGCTCGTGCTATGGAGTCAGAATGTTCCTCTTTCATAATCTAATTAGTGCTATGGTGTTGCCCATATGAAAGTAAAGTTATCCCAATTCTTTCCTTACTTTGATATGCTCAGATATGTCTTATTGTTGAGGTAAATCAAGTGCAGAATTTTAGAATTTATATGGTATGGTCCTTTCTGATTGAGTCATATAAGATTTTCAAATTATGCAAGGACTTGTGAAGAATCCATTAGTGCTTTAGGGTGTATTGATTCTAGTGTGAACTTTGATTTTGATGAAATCATGTTTTTCATCCTGCTGTGTGTAGTAGAATGTTAGAACTGTATTTCCACCCTAGTAGTACTATAAGTTAAAGTGTCGGTGTCCTGACCTATTGGTAGTGATATTAAACCAAGAGTCTGGTGATCTGAAGTCACAAAGTTACAAGTCAGAGTGAGGGTGACTTTTGTGTAAATAAATACTTTAGTTGAATAACCGATGTTTGAGGATGATTTACCCTTTTATAGTGATAGACTAATGTGGTAGCTAGTAAAATGTATGGATTGTATGGTAGTCTATGGGGTAAGTGTTTGACTCAGATTTTTATTTATACAGAGTAAGATGTGTATTCTTAGATCATTGATTATTGTGTGTCAAGTTTCTATCTCTTGTAATCTTGTTATTATTGTGTTGTTGTAACTGAAAGTCTAGTGAACCCATGTGGGGCTCTTTTGATTCACTAGCATAGTTGTCTTGTCATTCATCCATTTTCTTGTTTAAAGCACAAAAATCAAAATCTAGTGAATCCGTGTGAAGCCTATTTTGATTCAGTAGCAACTTTTTTCTCATCTTGTTGTTCTTGTGTTGTTAGAACTAGGGGTTTAGAGGCGTAATGGCAAAAAAATGGCAAGGGCAATTTATTGAATATATGTATAGCCGAATCTTTTCGCATGAGATTAAGTTGGTAATAAAGTGATACATCTTTGTGTGTTAATTTAGTAGAAGGTAGAGAAGGAGTTATTAGTTAAGGTGAATTGTTCTTTAATTGAAGTATGAAATGGCTAGATTAGCCATTAAATTATAATTATATACTCATGGCTGTTTGTGGAATTTGAAGGTAGACTAAATATACGCTGGGGTAAGTAAGTGTGATGTAAGAACGCCGTATAAGTAGATAAGATTGTATAGGGTTATGATATAAAATTAAGGTTGACCCTGTCTATTATGTGACTTTACCCGTTGACCTTCTTTTTGTTGGTGGTTGTAAATTAGTACTACTTGTGAGAAGGTATGTAGTAGATTTTTGAGGTATTTGGATAGAATGTCCCAATTTGATGGACTAGTATATTATGTTGCATTCTTCATTGGTGGTAGATGATTGATGTTAGACTATAGGCTTGAATTTAATGTAGAATGTGGATGTAAGAATAATGTCTTAAAATTAATGATGAATGTTTTGTGAGAATTGTGTGTCAGGTTGGGTTTTAAATCATGTTTAGCACTGGACATTAAGTTTGAACAGATGATGTCCATGAAGGTGGATGTGATGATTTCTTGGTAAATGATACTAGTTATATAGAGGTGATCTAATAGGCTTGAACGGTGTATACAATAGATTAAGTTTATTTGATTCGTAATGAGGTATGATGTTTTAAGTATGAGGTTAAAGTATGCCCAAGGTGATATGAGGTTGCGGTAATTTTCTAAGGCTATTACATGTTGTGTGTGGCTAGTGGTACCATTGAGTTGATAGGTGGAGAAAGACTAGTTGGATGGTACATAGGGTTCTAAATGGTCATGGGGTTATCAAACTTAAGATGATGGCTTGAAGCTAAGGGGGAGATAATAGAACCAACAACCAAGTTAGGCTTGCAGATTCTAGTAGTGATGTCAGTATGATATAGAACATCAGGGAGTGAGGGTGAGACTCAAACCATTCTTGTCTCAGTATTTTTTTAGTTATCCTAATACCTACTCTTGCCTTAGGTTTCAGTTGCATTATCATTGTTCATGTCCATATATATGATAGAGAATCACGTGCTCTTCCAGTTCCAAAATGAGGAGTTCTAGTTCATTCAGTAGTCGGGATCACATTCCATATGTTGTGAATTCCAAATTGAGGTCATGCAACTCTTGAATCATGTACTTATGCTTCATAGTGTCCTCAGTTCCCATAACTCATGCTATACTCCTTATGATTGGTGAGATTCAGCTTATGGTCATGTCTGCCCCATTTCAGATTACCTTGATGAATCCCTGACGTGAATTCGTTATTCCTCAGGCCTAAGTTAAGTGTGAAGTCTCGTGTAATATCCTTCCATGCTTCAAGGTCTTATGTTCTAACCTTTTTGTGACTCTTCCTTATGTGATTATTGTGGTGATGAGTAATTGATCTTATTGATAAAAGATCATTATATGCTTGTTATAGATATGGCCATAAGTGTAAAGTAAGATCTGGGGCCAAGTTTATGATACGTGTGGCGGATAGTGGAAATTGCGCGTGTATGTTCTAAGGGTAGCGAGTGGGAGTTGTATTCGTAGTGGTTTAGAGAATATATGAAGTGTGTCTTCATAGGTGTTTGACTTGAAGTTCTTATGTGGTTATAAAGATAGGCTTGAATGACATGTTGGGATTTTAGTGAAGGAACGCAATATGCACTAGTGAATCCATAGTAAGAGTTCAAAGTTAGTCATTACAGTGGTAAGGCGTTATGCATACGGTGTGAACTTTAAAAAGATATAGAAGGTTGAATCATATGGTTTGAACTAGTATTGTAGTGTGGCATGTTGTATTTTTGTGACTTAGAGTTAGGCTTGATCACAGTGAAAGGATTAAGCTACTTTAGACTAGTAAAAATATTTATAAGTGCCCATATGAGAATTATAAGTTGAATTGAATAAGTATGGTATATAAGGGAAATAGTATAGTTAAGGGAGTAATCGAGAAGTATGCTAAGCTTGATAGTAAGGGGTGGCATTGTCTAAGGCCTGGAAATTCTATCCTAGATTATGAATTATATGTCTATATCCCATGCGATAGAGTTATGTCATTGTTGTGATTCCATAGTTGGATGCATTGTGTAGCTCATGCCTAAGATTTTTTGCTCCCTAATGCTATTAGAACTTCTTTAGAAAGAGTTTTGAAGATATAATCTATTGCATCCATGTAAATTGCAAATCCAATTCAGTCCAAGCATCATGTTTCAGATTCAGCAATTTAGTCATGACTCAGTTCATAAGAGTTCAGCGCATAATTTCAAAATTTTCCAAGTATGTTAGCTGAGACAGTGTAATACCCTGATACGATCTAAGTCCAGTTGTTTCATGATTCATACCTGCATATGTTATCACTTCTCGATTCAATATGAATGATTTCATCATGAACGCTTCAAGGGAATCATAAGCTCTCTCCATGAATCAACCCCTTGAAGCAAGTAAAGTTAGCTCGGAATTCAATTTCATGATAGAAGTTTAAATGTTTCAGATCAGTTATATCCTTTCTTAGAATACACATCTTGTCTGCATTATTCCTTTCCTTTTTGAGCCTCAAGAAGTTCCTACCCATCATTCGAGGACGAATGATCCCAAGGGGGAGATAATGTAACACCCCGCATTTTGGGCTAGAACATAAACTGTCATTCCTTCACACAAAGGTTCTAAAAGCCATAAATCCAATGCAAATTTGGCATGTCAAACAATTATGTAGTGTGGAACCTATTTGAGCATGAAGTGAGATCATAGATGTCCTTAACTCAAGGATGAGTTGAAAGCTTTTCCATCGATTGAGTTTTAGTGAGCGTCCAAACTTTAGTCAAATTCCAGCGACCATAGCTCCCAATATATATAGGTTTAGAGGACCTCCTATATATCAAATGAAAGGTCTTCAAATTATCTTTCAAATGATACTAATTTTACCAAAATCCGACACTCGAGCAAGAAATTATGGCTTTTCAAAAAGGAGTGTGTCGCTTAACAAATCACATAAGGCTACTGGAATAGGTGTGCCATAACGTGTGTGTCACGACCCGAACCAGGGCCTGGCTGTGATGAGAATTTCATACCATGGAGGCTCGAAACACCCCGATCTATCTGGTAATCATGCACCTAATTCATATGATCAAAGTAATGCAGAATAAACACAATAATTCGGAAACATGGTCATAAATATGAAAAGAAACAATAACGGGGAAATAAAGTTCCCCCAACATCAATCAACCTCTAAACAACTGTCTGCGAAAATCTCTAACAAATGACTGAGTCAAGTAACCGTATATAAACTGGGACAAGGCCCCTAGTAGAACCCAAAAATGAATATAAGATAAAAGGACTGCAGGACATAAGACCTTCCGAAACATAAAAGGCTCACCACTTGTCTCTGCAACTCTGTCTGAATGTCTACTGATTCTCTTAACCCCTAGACTGGGCCTCTGAACCTGAGAGGTTAGAGAGGGGAGGGGGTCAGCACAAAAGTAATGGCACGCAGAGATATCAAAACAAAACATAATATTTTTACAAAATATAGTTGAGAGCCATTATAAAGCAATTTCGTATCAAATCATTTGAACACACATGGGCGTAATGCAATAGTTTCTCAACAATAATGAAATGCAACTGAGCTAGGTGGAATACCCTACATAATTTACACCAACTGTCTAACCTCAGTTGCCACCGAGATTAGAGTATAAGTGAGGGAGAGACACACAAGATCACATAGCATGGTGTCTCGACCCAATGGTAGTGCCCAAGATCACTTATCCCGGGAACATATAGTCCTAATTTGGGAATGACATAAAGTCAAGTACACAAGATCACTTAGCCTGGTACCAAATCTCCGTGTCGGCAAACACGTTTTCTAGTGATGAGCCCTTACACTCAAACGCCTTCTTCGGGCATCCACCTATCTCATGTAAAATTGATGCATTCAAATTTCATCTGATTCAATCACATATCATGTTGTGTAGGGTATCGTCATACCCGACTTGCAAGTCCTCAATATCACATCCACATATGCATAATCATATAAAAACCAAGGTACTTCATCATTTACAAGTGGTGAACAATATTTATTTCAAATTCATGCTCTCTTTTGTTGATCACAATATGATATGGGTTATCAAGACATTATCATGGGAATTTGAAAGCAATTTATCATTCACATTTATCAAATTCCATGGAAAATCTCAAATCACATATGCATGGTTTCAACCACTGAAGTATATAGGCAAACAATTCCCATGACATAAAGAAAAATAACTTAGAAATCATATTGAAAGCAAGTTATTAGAATTTGATTGAAAACTCCCATTTAAAAGCATTCATGTTCATAAAAACTACACCCATGAGATTTTAGGATAACCCCACGTACCTCTATTTCCAAGGATAATCGATGTTTCTTGAAGCTTGTGGATTGGTGATTCCAAATATGTAATTATCTTTGAAAAACTACGGTCGAATCTTGAATTATTTGGGTTTTTATTTTGAAACTCTAAGGAGAATCTTTGAGCAGTTTTGATGAATGAAGGTGTATTTTGGGGTCCTTGGAACTGAATTTCATGTTTTAGGGATAAGTAAGGGTGGAAAAGGACCACTTTGTCCCCAAAACGGAGTGTTTAAGTCACTTGAATTCTTTACATAGGCGCCGCCCATCCCATTGTCTATGTTTACATAGGCACCGCCTAGGCTATCACCTATGTTTACATAGGTGCCACCTAGGTTATCGCCTATGTTTACATAGGCGCCTCCTAGGCTATTGCCTATGCTTTCCAGTGGCCATGGGCGATTGGTTAGGCGACACATATCACTTTGAAAGGCCATAACTTCTGGCTCGGGTGTTGAATTTTTGTAAAATTAGTATCATTGTAAAGCTAACTCGAATACCAATCATTTTACATATAGTAGGCTTCTTAATTCGACATATACAGAGATTTATGATCGATGGAAGCTGACACACTTTATAACATCCACTAAAACATAGTCGATAGAAATAGTTTCAACTCGTTCATGAGTTGAAGGACCTCTATGGTCTAAATTCAAGCTTGAATGGATTCACAGGCTACACAAATAATTAACATGCCATATTGGCATAGGATTTTATGGCTTCGGGATTATCAACGCATTGAAATCATGGTCTATATTGTAGCCCAAAATGTGAGGCATTACAGTGTCCAACGCACACCCTAACTTATACCATAAAGTGTGCGATGCACACCCTAACGTGTGCAATAAAGTGTGTGCCGCACAACCTATCTTATGCGATAAGGTGTGCGCCACATACATTATGACCCAAGTGACTTAAACACTCCATTTTTGGGGCAAAATGGTCCTTTTCCCACCCTTATTCAGCCATAAACATGAAATTTAGTTCCCAATTCTCTAAAATACATCGACATTTATCTAAAATTCTCAAGAACACTCCCAAGGCTTTCAAACTAAAAACCCAAATAAATCAAGATTCAGCCATGGATTTTCGAAATTGATTGAAGATTTAGAATCCTCAAACCGTAGGCTTCAAGAATCATCCATCAAATCCCAAATTCGAAGTACGCAGGGCTTTCATAAAATCTCATGGGCATAGAATTTTTTTTTAAATTATGTACAAGGTTTAGAAATCATAATTTTAAGGAAAAGGTTGTGGATTTATGAATTTAATCATGTTTTAGAAGCCTTGATGATATTGTTTTGGTCTTTAGGCCTTCCTCCAAATTAAATTGAAATTATATATGTATGTAAGAATGTGTTTAAAGGTTGATGATTGAATTGAGAGCATGACTCATGAAAAATCCCTCTCTTGTTATGGCTTTTCCTTTACTTATGATATGCTCTGCATGTTATGAAATGTTTTTGAGTAATGTTATATTTTTATTATGAACATAATCTCAAAAAAGAGGATGGTTTATGTTGTTAAATGTTTAATATGATCATATAACGAAAAGCGTTGCATGGTTTGTTAAAGAATTCATGACGACCATATGTTTATTGAAGGGATGAGAATTCTTGCATAGTTTTTGACTTATGTTTTCGGAACATGAAATTTCTTATACTATTTGCATGCTTGAGAGGTCTGAACTATGTTTTAAATAAAAGAATTATGCTTAATGCATTATGGCTAAGAATTACGACTTGCAAGTCTTGGTATGACGATACCAAAATAGACAATTCCATAACAGACTCAGACAAACATAGAAACCAAATTTTCATGACTTAAGATTTCAGAATGATATATGTTTAAAAATGGATAAAATTAGGCATAATGAGATGTTAGGTGGTCCTATGAAGAAGGCCCGAGTTTAGACAACTCATTTCTCAAAACTATGATTTGCCGATCTGGTATATTATATTACACTAGCCTAGTGCCCTGTGGCGTATTAGACTTAGACACTTTAACCCTTGCAGCACACTAGGGTTGGGGGCTTCCCCGCCGAGTCAATAGCGGACTCCATATAGCCCGTGGGGTTTTAGACTTATAGGGGTATACCACCAAACTTAGAAGTAATACAAAGATCAGAAATTACATAGACAGAAAGGTTTTATGTTTTCAAGAATGCCTATCTGTTTTGAGATTATATCTTTCATGATGTTTATAATTAGCTCTCAACTATTTTATTTATATACAAGTCTTATTTTGGATTTCTTCACGTACCAATACAACTGTATTGACCCCTTACCTTCCAGGTTCTGAGGCACAGTCTAGGGGGTCTTATAAGCAGTAGATTCTGACAAATAGAAGTACAGAGTCTAGTTGGTGAGCCTTCTATATTTCAAAAGGCTTATTTATTTTCAGACATTTACCATAGTTATGGTTTTGGTCTACTAGGGGACTTGTCTCAGTTTTCAGACAGTTGTCATTTTATCATGTAGTAGAGATTTCGCAGACTGAATCAGATGTTATTTAGATATTGCTGAATTACAGTTTCATTATTATTTATGAATTCATATTTAACCATGATTTCGTATTATGTTTTGTTCTGCATCTTCTATTATGGTATGAACGTTGTGCAAGACTACCAGATAAAAAGGGGCATCCGATTTTTCCTAGTTCAGAATGCTCGTCATGGCCCAGCCTTGGTTCGGGTTATGACAAACTTGGTATCAGAGAACGATTCATGGTCCCAGGGTGTCTATGAAATTACGTCGGGTAGAGTCCTATTTATGGGTATGTAGTATGCCATACTTATAAGAAGGAGGCTACTAGGCGTTTAGGAATGTTTCCCTTTCTGTATGTTCTAGCTCGTGCTATGGAGTCAGAATGTTCCTCTTTCATAATATAATTCATGCTATGGTGTTGCCCATACTAAAATAAAGTTATCCCAGTTCTTTCCTTACTTTGATATGCTCAAATATGTCTTATTATTGAGGTAAATCAAGTGCAGAAGTTTAGAATTTAAATGGTATGGTCCTTTCTGATTGATCCATATAAGATTTTGAAATTGTGCAAGGACGTGTGAAGAATCCATTAGTGCTTCAGGGTGTATTGATTCTAGCGTGAACTTTGATTTTGATGAAATCATGCTTTTCAGCGTGTGGTGTGTAGTAGAATGTTAGAACTGTATTTCCACCCTAGTAGTACTATAAGTTAAAGTGTTGGTGTCTGACCTATTGGTAGTGAGATTAAACCAAGAGGCTGGTGATATAAAGTCACAAAGTTAGAAGTCAAAGTTAGGGTGACTTTTGTGTAAATAAATATTTTAGTTGAATAACCAATGTTTGAGGATGATTTACCCTTTTATAGTGATAGACTAATGTGGTAGCTAGTAGTATGTGTGGATTGTATGGTAGTCTATGGGGTAAGTGTTTGACTCAGATTTTTATTTATACAGAGCAAGATGTGTATTTTTAGATCATTGATTATTGTGTGTCAAGTTTCTATCTCTTGTAATCTTATTATCATTGTGTTGTTGAAACTCAAAGTCTAGTGAAGCTGTGTGGGTCTCTTTCGATTCACTAGCATAGTTGCCTTTTCATTCATCCATTTTCTTGTTCAAAGCACAAATATCAAAGTCTAGTGAAGCAGTGTGAGGCCTATTTCGATTCAGTAGCAACTTGTTACTCATCTTGTTGTTCTTGTTTGGTAAGAACTAGGGGTTTAGAGGCGTAATGGCAAAAAAAAAAGGTAAGGCCAATTTATTGTATATATGTATAGCCAAATCTTTTCATATGAGATTGAGTTGATAATAAAGTGATGCATCCTTATGTGTTATTTTAGTAGAAGGTAGAGAAGGAGTTATTTGTTAAGGTGAATTGTTGTTTGCTTGAAGTATGAAATGGCTAGATTAGCCAGTAAATTATAATTATAGACCCATGGCTATTTGTGGAATTTGAAGGTAGACTAAATGTATGCTTGGGTAAGTAAGTGTGATGTAAGAAAGTCGTATAAATAGATAATATTGTATGGGGTTATGATATAAGATTAAGGTTGACCATGTCTATTATGTGACTTTACCCCTTGACCTTCTTTTCATTGGTAGTTGTAAACTAGTACTACTTGTGAGAAGGTATGTAGTAGATTTTTTAGGTATTTGGATAGAATGTCCCAATTTGATGGACTAGTATATTATGTTGAATTCTTCATTGGTGGTAGATGATTGATGTTAGACTATAGGCTTGAATTTAATGTAGAATGTGGATGCAAGAATAGTGGCTTAAAATTAATGATGAATGTTTTGTGAGAATTGTGTGTCAGGTTGGGTTATAAATTATGTTTAGCACTAGACATTAAGTTTGAATAGATGATGTCCATGAAGGTGAATGTGATGATTTCTTGGTTAATGATACTAATTATATGGAAGTGATCTAATAGGCTTGAACCGTGTATGCAATAAATTAAATTTATTTGATTCGTAATGAAGTATGATGTTGTATGTATGAGGTAAGAGTATGCCCAAGGTGATATGAGGTTGCGGTAATTTTCTAAGGCTATT
>NW_025891005.1:0-1013 GCF_002878395.1 Capsicum annuum
ATATTAATCCTCATACTTTAAACAAGTTCTAAAAGGTCTTTATTCAATAAGAAATAATTGTCAAATAATATTAACAACCATAAAATGAATAGAGTGGAAAAACCTCTATTTACAATCCTCGGGACCTGAAGTCACCGTACAAGAACATCAAAGAATCAACTAAGTCTAAAAATAACTATAATATCCAAAAAAATTATAAGTAATAGTGAAATTTCTTAGTCCCGATACAAGGGATAACAACATCAATAAGAAGATCAATAGGTTGTCTGGACTTGGTCTTTACCCTCAAAATCAAATCTGAACCACTAACTAGAGCCAAAGTTGCATGTACAACCACTGGAAAATGGTCTGCACTCATCAAAATAAGAGTACAGGTAGCATCTGTATGCAAACACATACTAGTAAGCATTATAGGTCAGCTTACTTGTTTATTTATAAGTAAGTAAGCCAGACAAATATAAAAACGATCATAACAAAAATCATAATCAAGGACATCAACAACTAAACACATCATGTATATATAACCTATAGGTTTACTTTCATAGGCTTTTATACTTAGTCACTTTCATTAACATCTCATCACCACATAAAACCATTGTAAAGATACTCAATGTATATGAATGATTTTATGCATGCAAGATGTGTACATTATCTCTTACTCTTGTCAAACTCATCAACAACATCATATCGTGCCGACGTGGTACCTAATACATTGTCACAATATATCATATTTATACAAGCGTGGTACCCTATCCTTTATGCCAGCATATCATTACAATGCAAACAAAATGGAATATAGTCACTAAATCATATGTTATGCTATAAGGAAATGAAATGTGTATAGTTTACAACTGAGAACAAAGCTAAGAAAGTATAAGTGCTACAAGAAGACCATATCCTACGTCAATTCCTTTGCTCAAGGTGCTCAAGGTCACCTTTAAGCCATAGTTTTCCCTTTCAATCTTGTTCTTGATCTATAACAATAATAATGTGTAACCATTTCAATAAATCGT
>NW_025891006.1:0-1193 GCF_002878395.1 Capsicum annuum
CTAAAGTACCTTAATACGTTAGGTGACGACTCTCACACCTATTTAAATGCATCCCAAAAAGAGTTTGTAACGTCGAATCCTGCTTTCCGCGAGGAAAATGGGGTGCGACAACCCTTATACCCCACGTACCTCCCTACACTCTATCCCGTCATTCACGTTTGGGAGGGTCTTTCTTTTAACAGATTATATACATATATGCGGGCCGCTCTCACAATTGATACATATATTCACTCACTCGAAACTCTATATACATCATTCTCACAGAATAAATAGATACACACACCTCACCAAATGATCCTCCATTCTCATTCATTCGCACCATCACAAGAACACACTCTACACACCCATTGATAGATACACAATACCACTAATTCACACAGATTGACTGAAAATATATTAACAATTAACACACAACACAACTCCACTTCAAATACTAACAACACACCGGGATACACAGACACCATTAGAAAAATGCACATCCCACCAAAAATGATACACACCACTACACACGGAGAGAGGTTGAGGGAGATATTGAGAGAAAAATAGTGAGAAATAGGGGGAGATTAAGAGAGGAAGAGAGATTGAGAGAGAGATAAACGGGGAATAGAAAAAACTTTATAGAGAGAGTTGATCGGAACGCACGCCGCTGTTACTATTCTAGCGGATTCTCCCCGGAGAATATCTTGCCAGCTCTAATTTCGTACCCAAATGACCTCACTGGAAAATACAAAACCAGCGACCAAAAAATCCAAAGCCTCTATCATTTATGAAACACAAGAAATCCGCAACCCACACGCTCTAGTTCCCGTTTTCGACCCAAAACCCAATCAAAACAATATTAATTGAAATGGGTCCATCAGTTTATTAGGTCAGTTCGAATTTCGGGTTTGTTGAAGTCGGGAGTTCATTGTCGGGGATTTTTGACTGAGATATTCTGGTACCGCTTCGTCAAACAATTCAACTGAAATAAAACATCTTGAGGTTCAAATTTTCAACCCTATCTTTTCCTATTTTTATCTTATTATGGAATTGATGTTTTGATATCGTGGCTTGCATGATTCATGTTGGGTTGGTGATATATTTTGATAGTGTGTTTGAGAAATTTTAATCATCGTGGTTGTGACTTTGATTGCTTGATTTCATATTAACATTGATTAATCATGTGATGAGAATGATTTGGGGGAATGGATTGA
>NW_025891007.1:0-1468 GCF_002878395.1 Capsicum annuum
TAACCTCTTCACATATAATCTCCTTTCCCTTCACAGATTGTGAAGTTGAATTTGGGGAATTTAGTGATGTTTGTTCATTCACTATTGCAGTGTTAATTGTAGTCATTTCATCCTCCTTGAGCTTACCCTCGTTCCTCCCTTGTGTGATACTTTCAGTTCGGTGTTCTGCCAATTTTTCAAGCACCTCTTTCTCCTTCCTTGGTCTTCCTTGTCCTCGTTTAGCCATGGGAAGTGCACGTTAGCAGGTTGAGCTTATCGTGCGCCTCCTTTGGTTTTTTTTTTTTTCCATTCAATGATATTGTAATTTTTGAGTATTTAATTATGTCAAATTTTATCAATTGCAACCGTCTTACGTTAGAGATTTAAAAATCGAAAATTAACTAAATTGTACCCAAAAATGACCAAGACAATCGAAACGATTTCAAGAAGTCTAATTTTGATTATATATAAATTTTTTAAAACAACCTATTTCATACCCCTACTGTTATGGTCCACCATGATCCTGAATTATTTTTTTTGCTTAATTAATTATTAATATATGTTATC
This sequence comes from Capsicum annuum, assembly GCF_002878395.1. Lineage (NCBI taxonomy): Eukaryota > Viridiplantae > Streptophyta > Magnoliopsida > Solanales > Solanaceae > Capsicum > Capsicum annuum. The sequence goes on from NW_025891007.1 coordinate 547, forward strand.
CTTGTTTATCAAATTGAAAAAATGATTCTTCCACAATTTCTGAAACCTATAGTCAAGAAGGAAAAAGACAAAAATGGTCACCACCATAGCAAATAGGGCTTCTCCATCCTTAATCAGAGGTTTCGGGTTCGATCCTTGAGTATGAAAAATCAATGGTAGGGAGCGCTTCCCCTGAACAGAACCCTACGCGGCGCGAATTCAGATTAGCGGACTCCAATGTGCCTACCGAATGGGAAACAAAAAAAATAAAACAAAAACAGGTGAGTTACCAAACCAATTACTTATATTTCTTTTATACTATATCCATATTAATGTAAATAAATTTAAGCTCTTTCAAGAATTTAAGTTTTGTGTATTATTGGTGTACAAAATATTCTACAAGTTGTAGAATATTTTGTATAATGATAATGCACAAAACTTAAACTCTTTAACCAAATATTTTGAATTAGGTTCTATGCAGTAAAGAAAGAAATTTTTGACAGGGATGCTCCTTTTCAACCGGCTTTATGTAACACTAATTTAAATTTATGATATTATTATTACATTTATAATAATTAAGTATTTTTCATCTAATTTAACCCTTGTCATTGTCACTAATATTATTATGTCAAATTTGAGAGGAGACCTCAATTCTCAAAGCTATAAATATGGTTTTAATATGTAGCTCACATGTTTCATGACCATTTATAGGTAAGTAGCTGTTGGGAAAAATCTTTTTTTTTTTTCTCTTTTTGGTAAACAAAGATAGCTATATATAATTATATACTACTTAATTATAGAAAGATCTGGACTCTATAACAATATTTTATCATATTAAAAAATATCTTATCTCAATAATATATTTGGATTTGGTCCCACGTATGTTTCATGACCATTTAGGGTCGTTTGATAGCTCATTTGAAAAAGAGATGTAATAGTATCA
>NW_025891008.1:0-28231 GCF_002878395.1 Capsicum annuum
AAAACTATTTAGACTTTGAGTTGTAATTCCTATTGTCGAACTTAGATTCCCTTGTCCTTATACTACAAGGTCATGGGGATTGGTATTTGTATGTTGGTTGTCTTTTTTTTATGTGGAACACTGTTGTTTATATTGTGTTGGTATATTTGGTCTATGCTAGACGTTTCTACCAAGGTAACCCATCGCCTTAGCTCCGGGTTACAGTGTCGGCTTACCTACTAGTGGGTTTTAGTAGGTGCCATGATAACTAAAAAATTGGGTCGTGGCAACTTCCCCCTACTCCATGTGATCCACAGAATATTGTCGATAGACAAATAAAGCAAATGTTAGCAGAAGTTGCTAACCAGAAAAGGGAGGCTGAGGAGGCCTGGTTGGCTCAGCAGGCTGAGCTTGCCCGACCATGATTGGTAGTTGATTGTTCATAGCACTTTATGATAATCAAGACAGGGCAGAAGGAGTGAGAGCTCCATAGATACTAGAATATCAGTATCTACCTCCGTATGATAAAGATGAGGATATGGGATATGTTGATACTCCTGAGACAGGAGCCACTATTCCTCTTTCTTTACCACCAAATGTTATGTTCGATATCACCAGTCCAATGATTAGGCTAGTAAATTTAAACGGTGTATTTTCAGGGTCATTGACATATGATGCAAACGTGCATCTTGTCAATTTTATAGGAATCTGCACTTCGTATACCATTTTAGGGATGGATCAGGAAACATTGAGATTAAAGTTGTTCCTATTCTAGTTGACCGGTGAAGCATCACTTTGGTTGGGGGAACTTCCTAGAGGCTCAATCACGATTTGGAACGAGTTGCATAGATAGTATTTGAACTACTTTTTTCCTCTTTCCAGGATGCTACAGCTAAAAGATAAAATTTAAAACTTTAGACAGTTGCCCGTTGAGTCCATGTTAGAGGCACGACTTCGCTCAAAAAGTAGTTACGCATGGTCTAATTTGCTGGACATATGATACAAATCCCTGATGATGTTCCAGCTTTTACTGGAACATTTTACATCTTTTTCAAGGGATAATTGTATGTTTTCAAGAAACTGATGTTGTATTTAATATTGGATTTTAGCGTTTTCAGGTTAAGGAGTTAGCTGAAGGAGAAACTTGAAAAAATCGCAGAAAAAGGCCGCTGATTGTCAAACTGGTGGACCGTCAGCCATGCAATGGACCGCCAGGATGGTCTTCAGGTTGAAACAGAATGTAATAGTTGAGTGGTCTCTGCGATGGTCCAAGTGGTGGACCATAAACCATCTAACGGACCACCAACTTGGCCGTCAGGATGAAATAGAACATGATATCTTGGAGGATCAAGTAACGGCCCATGGGATGGACCGTCAGGCCAGCAATGGTCCTCCAACATAACCGTCAACCCTTAATAGAACATGACACTCTGGAACCATTAGTGATGGTCCATGTGAGGGACCGTCAGGCTTTCGATGGGCCATCATCCCAACATCAACTTGGACACAGCTTTTCTGAGTTGGAATTTTAAATCCTCTGTGCTTGGAAGCATATAAATACCCTGTTTTGGTTTTATTTATTTATATTTTATCATATTTCCAACTTTGAATATTGTCGTAACATAGTATTCTCTAAGATTCAAGCTAGAATTATGGATCTAAACATTTTATGCCTATTCTCCTTTGAAGACTCAAGAACAAATCTTGTAATCTTTGTAAGTAATTTCTGAATTTATTTATGAGAAATACAATGACTTCTTCTTCTTCTTCTTCTTCTTCTTCTTCTTTTTCTTCTTCTTCTTTTTCTATTGAGATGTGTGGCTAAGCTCCCATAACTAGGGTTATGGGAGCATTGATGTGAACAACTATTTGGAGTTGTGAAAACATTTGAATTCCATGGTTAACTGAAGTTGTATAAACCCTTTTTCACAATAACGACCTTTCTTGGTTGTAAACTTGAAAGGTGAGGCAAAGAACATCACTTTTTCAAATAGAAAAGTGCTTGTTTGGAAAAGAAGAGGTTTACTTGGAATCTAAGGTCTTTAACCTTTGGGTTAAGGGTTGATTCCTTAACAGGATCAACCTATATGAGAAAATAAGTTGAATAAAGTAATACATCTTTTAAGTTTGAGATAATTAAAAGATAACCAACTCATTTAGGTTGAGAGACAAATAGGTAAATTATAGGATTCAATAATTTGCAATTGAAGTGATTAATTGGAAATTCAAAATAGGACGCAACCCTAGCTGCTTGAACATTTTGGTAACCATAACTCTAGTTTGTCTACTCTCATTGAATTATTATTTGCAATAAGAATCATTGACTGAAATACTTTCTTTTACAAATAATGAGATAAAATTTACAAATCAAACTCCCCCTTTAATTTGAAACCTTTTATAACAGTCTAGTAATAACCACAATACTTAGTGAACACAGTATTCCCCATGGGATTTGATCCCAACCTAGTTAGGTTATATATTTGACAATGACTACTTACTCTCCGATAGGTATACTATTAACCATCACTACTTATGTGCTGCTTCATTATGTGCTACCTAGTACATTTGCAGGATTAGAATCTATGCCACCAATGGATGGGACAGATTATTCGGAGTACAGGTTGGCGTAGGAAAATTTTGCCAAGTCGGTTAAGATGCAAAAGAAGTTCAAGAAGTAGCTAGAAACATGGGATTCACAATTCAAGCCTTTCATTGATCAAATTGTGGCAGAGACAATCCACCTATTTCAAAACAATCAGCTTAGGAGGGATCACATGGAATATATAAACATAAAAAGGCTAGATACGATGTCCATTCTGGATTGTAAACCATGTGAGAATTTCCTTCATATTGACTTTTTATCATATAGAGAATTGAGTTAGCTTTCCAACGATACCAATTTTGTTCAAATCCGATATCCGGGTGAGAAGTTATGACCGTTTTACTGAGAGTTGTTGGAAACGCCCAGGTGAGATAGACAGGTTGATGGACCGTCGAGTTTGCGATGGACTATAGCCCAAACCATCGCAACCAAGGTAGTGACTCCCTCTTCTGGCCCAAGTGCGATGGCCAAGATGACGAACCGTCAAGCTAGTGATAGATCATCACAACTAAGACAGTGGGGCCTTTTTCTGACCAACGTGCGCGGACGATCCAACGGACCGCCAGACTAGTGGCGGACCATCGCTTCGACCGTCGTAAATACCATTCAGCATTTTAAAGTCATTTTTAAAAGGATTTTTTGGGTATTTTCCCTTTTAATACCCTGATATATTCAAAATAAAGCAGATAGCCTAATTATCTCCCAAAATATCCAAGAGCTAGAGTTTCTCCCTCAAGAGAAAATCCAAAACCCTTCTCTAAGAAATTCAAGAACTCACCATAGATTCTACAAATTGAGTTGAGATTCAAGTTGCCCAAGTAAAAGGCTTCAAGAACCCTCGCTAAAGAGTAAGAAAAAGAGTCTCAATCAAATTTGTTCATCTAAGTTACAATCTAAGGTATGTGGGGTTTGAACAAGGATAATTCTTTAGTCCTTGTGCCCAAAACTTGTTTCAAATTACAAAGATATATGACTTTATGAGTTCTCCTATGAATTTGAAGTGTGGGTTCATACCCAATATTACAATGCATGAGATTTTGAGATTTGCCAATGTTCTAGATATTGAAGTACATGAGTATGTTGAGATTTTATGATAAATTGCTGAACATTCCAGATTTCTATATGGTTTGTGTATCCTTATGACATCTAGTGTGCATTTTGACGAGTCTTACCTTGAGATTTGACTATGGGTCGTTAAACCCTACTTGAGATTTGCAATTTCATGAACTTTGGTGCTATAAGCACCCATGATTTGAGTACTTTGAGATTATTGGGAAAGTTTTGAGCTTAATGGTCATAATTGCTTTGAAATCCACCTTATCACATGAGATTACAAATTTTATAGATGAGTTTTTATGAACTACGAGATTATTTTTAAAGTGGATTTCGATGAGATGAGTGCAGCTAACTAAAGGGAGTAGTATTTAGCACCGAGTTGGGTAATTTATTACAGTTTCATACCCTAGAACTACGTGCCACCATAGGATTAAGATTTATGGGCCTAAGGCCGAGATAAGTGATCACTGAGTTGAGGTTATAGTCCTTGGCAAGAGTATACCGCCTCTCTCCAATGTGAGGTTTCTTCCTTAGGAGGACAAGACGTTGGACTCCATGTAGCTCTCATGGTTTATGTCGGTCAAGAGAACCTCCCTAAAGTATTTTCCCTTGAGATAGAATATTTTCCCTAAAGCTTTGAGATAAGTGATTTTCGCTAATAGTAAGATTTTCAAAATAGTTTCTTGAAGTAAAATTTCCCAAGAAAAAAGTAGTTTTCTCTACTAGTAAGAGTTATATAATTCTGAGTTCCAAGTGTCTTGAGTTAAAAGAGTTCTAAGTTTTTAATCATTAAAGAAGTTTTACTCTCCATGAGATATATGCATGAGTTTGAAAGTATTGTTTAAAGCTTTCTTTAGTCTTCGAGTAATGAGAATAAGAGAAGAGTTTAGATTTTAAAGCTAAAGTATAATGGCTCACAAGATTTGTGTTACATTCTTTATTATACATGATTTATGAGCTTTACATTTCAGACTTATTCAAGCTATGTGAGTAATTTTTAATTGCATGCATGATTTGATTAAAGAGTACGGATATTATTTTCTATAAATGCATTCACCCCCATATACTTAGTATATTCCCAAGTGATGATCCATATATACGTCTATGTGCCAAATTGTATTATAATGTAGGTTCTGGTGCTCAGTTCTAGCCTCATCAGTGATTTTCGAGTAGCTTTGTCTAAATCTCTATAGTGGTGAGGCCTCATGGTTCGAGGACCTATCTTCAAACATTTTAGTATTATTTGTAGACATATTATTGCTTTCAGTTCAGTTTGAGTCAGCCGGGGACCTATCCCAATAGCTCTCTAGTTGACTTGAGTAGTACAGGCTTTGTTAGACTAGTTATTAGATTGTTAGTATGTTGAGATTTCCAGTATTATGGTCGTTTGGACTAAGTATTTTCTTCATATTTTCTATCATTTGATATGATAGTGCCAATGTTTTCCTATTCCCTCTCAAAACGAGTTATTTTATGTAGTGATAGGCTCAAATGGTTAACTTGGGGCTATTTGTAGCCTTAAGCACTGTGTGACATCCCGAGAGGAGATTTCGGATCGTTATAAACTAAGTATTAGAGCCTAAGGTTTAAGGAGTCCTAGGGAGTATGACAAGCCGCTTGAGTATAGTATTGATCATTGGTGTGTAGCACACCATATCTATGAGCAAGAGGCTACAAAATGTTTTAGGAGAAAGTTGTTCTTTCTTTCAGATTCTATTGTGCCTATAGTTGTCCCTCTTATCTAATAATTCGTGCTCTTCTATTTTAGAAAATACCTCTTGGAAGAGAGAACGCCCGCAAAAATAATAATGAGCAACCCCAGCCTGTTGATCCCTTGAATGAGATAGTGTCTTATGCTGAGTTTTGGGCAGCCTTTCAGGTGTTAGCCCAAGCAGTCATTGTCGATGTTCAATCCTATAACCAGGTTGCAGTTGCAAATCAGCAAGGAGGTGATTTAGCTATTGCTAGGATTCATAATTTTATATGGATGAATTCACCAGAGTTTTATGGGTCTAAGGAAGGTAAAGACCCACAGTTATACCTTGAGGAGGTGAGAAAGATCACATAGGTGATGCATATTTCTGAGGAAGAAAGTGTTGTGCTGGCATCTTATAGGTTGAAAGACCTTGCTTATAATTGGGTTGTAGCATGGAAAAAGGGTAGAGGTGAGGGTGTTGCTTGTATGACTTGGCAGGTATTCCAAGATGCATTCTTGGACAAGCTCTTTCCGCCTGAAATGAGGGAAGGAAAGATTGAGGAGTTTATGAACTTAAGACAGGGCTTCATGACTGTTAAGGAGTACTACTTGAAGTTCAACTAATTGGCCAAGTATGCTCTTGATTTGATTTCTGACACCCGAGCTAGTATGAGCAAGTTCGTGATAGGTATTTCTGGCTTGGTACTGAAAGCGTGTAGGACGACGATGATGAATAGAGTTATGGATCTGGTTCGATTAATGATGCATGCATATCATATAGAGGTGGATAAGATAAGGGAGAGAGTTAGAGTGAGGGGTACCAAGAGGACTAGATTCGACCAGCATGAGTATAGTCAGGCTAGGTCCCATGGAGGGAACCGCCCACAGTTCCAGAGTCATTCGTCTATGCTAGTTCCTTCATCAGCTAGTGCTCCTATGCTAGAGGCAGGCAGGATCAAGGGAATAAGTCTTCTATGTCTAGGTCACAGAATAGTGTAAGTATTAGACCCCGGTATCCTCCTTGCGCTTAGTGTAGTAGAGATCATCCCGGTGAGTGTTTAGCAGATCTGAGGGGTTGTTTTGGTTGTGGCAAGATGGGCCACAGATTCTTGACCTCAGGCATAGACTACTAGTGCATTAGCTTCTATACCTCATCCCACCCCTGTTCAGGGCGCTTCATCTAGCACTACTGGTGGTCTGTACCAGAACAGATTCTATGCCTTACCATCCCATTAGGAGTAGGAGGACTCTCCTGATGTTATTATTGGTATGTTTCATGTCTTTTACTTCGATGTTTATATGTTGTTGGACTTCGGGTCAAGTTTTTCTCATGTAACCTCATTTGTCGCTATGAATTTTGAAATGAGTCCAGAAAAGATTCCTGAGCCTTTCCTAGTTTCTACACCAGTAGGGAAGTCACTGGTTGCTAAACAAATATAAAAAAATTATTCTGTTACTGTTCTTCATAGAGTCATATTTGCTGATTTGATAGAGTTAGACATGGTGTATTTTGACATTATTCTGGGTATGGGTTGGCTTCATTCTTGTTATGCATCTATAGGCTGTCGTACCCGTGTGGTCCTGATGAACCAATTTTTTAGTGGTTTGGGAGTTCGGTAACTCCTAAGAGTCATTTTATTTCCTATCTCAAAGCCAAAAAGTTAATATGTAAAGGTTGCATCTATCACCTAGTTAGAGTTAAAGACACTAAGTCCGAGGCTCCAACTATTCAGGCAGTCAACATTGTTAATGAGTTTCCTAATGTTTTTCTAGAAAATCTCCCAGGGGTACCGCCCGATAGAGAGATAGAATTTGGAATTGACCTTCTTCCCGACACTCAGCCTATTTCTATTCTGCTATACCGTATGGTACCTACAGAGCTTAAGGAGTTGAAAGACAAACTCAAACATCTTCTAGGTAAAGGTTTCATAAGGCCCAGTGTTTCTTCTTGGGGCGCGCCTATTTTATTCATGCAAAAGAAAGATGGTTTATTGCGTATGTGCATTAACTATCGTCAGCTTAACAAGGTCACAGTAAAAAATAAGTATCCTCTTCCAAGAATTGATGACCTGTTTGATTAGCTGCAAGGTGCGAGTTATTTCTCCCAAGATAGACCTTAGATTCAACTTTCATTAGCTTGAAGTTAGGGAATGTGATATTCCAAAGATAGCCTTCTGAACCTTCTATGGTTACTTTGAGTTTCTAGTCATGTCTTTTGGGATAACTAATGCCCCAGTAACCTTTTTAGACCTCATGAATCGAGTTTTCAAGAAATATCTCGATATGTTTGTCATTGTTTTCATTGATGATATCCTTGTGTACTCTTGATCTGAGAATGACCATACAGATAATCTTAGAATTGTCTTGCAAACTCTTAGAGATCACCAGTTATTTGCCAAATTCAACAAGTGTGAATATTGGTTAAGATTAGTAGCCTTTATGGGTCATATCATTTCAGCCGAAGGCATTAGAGTTGATCCCCGAAAAACAAAAGTTTAAGAAATTGGCCTAGACCTATCTCTCCAGCTGACATTAGGAGTTTTTTGGTTCTAGCTAGCTACTACTGTCGTTTTGTTGAAGGTTTCTCTTCTATTACGTCTTCCATGACCCGGTTGAACCAAAAGAAAGTTAAGTTCCAGTGCTCAGATCCCTGTGAGAAGAGTTTTCAAGAGTTGAAGACTCGCCTTACTTCAGCCCCTATGTTTACTTTGCCTGTTGGTACAGAAGGTTTTGTGGTGTATTGTGATGCCTCTAGAGTTGGTTTGGGTTATGTGTTGTTGCAAATAGGTAAGGTTGCCTATGCCTCTAGACAACTGAAGCCGTATGAAAAGAACTACCCAACCCATGATCCTGAATTAGCTACTGTGGTCTTTGCTTTGAAAATCTAGAGACACTATCTTTATGGTGTCCATGTTGATGTTTTTACGGATGATAAGAGCCTGCAGTATGTGTTTACCTAGAGGGAGTTGAATCTTAGGCAGAGGAGGTGGTTAGAGTTGTTAAAAGACTATGATATGACTGTGTTGTATCACCTGGGCAAGGCTAATATAGTGGTAGATGCCCTTAGCAGCTTGTCTATGGGTAGTGTTGCTCATGTAGAGAAAGGTAATAATGAGTTAGCTCATGATGTGCATTGTCAGGCTAGATTGGGTGTTCGGTTGCTTGATGCAGCTGAGAAATTACTTTGGTGCAAAGTAATTCCGAATCCTATTTAGTTTTGAAAGTGAAGGAGAAGTAAGACCGAGATCCTAGTTTAGTCAGACTGAAGGAGTCAGTTAAGGACCAAAAGGTAGAGGCTTTCTTCCAAGGGGGAGATGGCGTGTTGAGATTGTAGGGTAGATTGTATGTTCCGTGTGTTGATGATTTGAGGTAGAGGATAATGGATGAAGTGCATGACGCACAGTATTCTATCCATCCCGACACTACCAAGATATACCGCAACTTGTAGGAAATCTATTGGTGGAGTGGTATAAAGAAGAATATATTTAAGTTTGTATAAAAGTGTGCAACGTGCCAATAGGTTAAGGTAGAACACTAAAGACATGGTGGTGTGATACAAGAGTTTGGTACACCTACTTAGAAGTGGGAAGAGATGAATATGGACTTCGTGACTGGTTTACCTCTTTTGCCTCGTCATCATGATTCTATTTGGTTTGTTGTAGAATGGATGACTAAGTTCGCGTATTTCTTGCCCGTGCATATATCTTATACAGCTGAGGATTATGCTAGATTGTATATCTGGGAGCTAGTCAGGCTGCATGGAGTTCCCTTATCTATCATTTCAGATAGGGGTACTCAGTTCACTTCTCAGTTTTAGAGAGTATTTCAGAAGGGTCTTGGTACCCAAGTTCATTTGAGTTCCACTTTTCATCCGCAGATAGATAGTCAGGTTGAGAGGACCATTTAGACTCTAGAAGATATGTTGAGGGTATGTGCTCTTGACTTCAAAGGTAGTTGGGATGAGCATTTTCCATTGATAGAGTTTTCTGTTAACAATAGTTACCATGCTAGCATCGAGATGGCACCATTTGAGTCTTTGTATGGTAGAAGATGTAGATCGTCCATAGGTTGGTTTGAAATGGGTAAAGCTGCAGTGATTGGACCTGATGCAGTATTCGAGGCTATGGAAAAGGTGATGTTGATTAGAGAAAGGTTAACAACAGCTCAGAGTCATCAAAAGTCATATGATGATGTGAGAAGAAAGGATCTTGAGTTTGAGGTAGGTGATTTGGTGTACTTAAAGATTTCACCCATGAAAGTTTTAAGAGGTTTGGTAAAAAGGGAAAGGTTAGTCCCCATTACGTAGGCCCCTATAGAGTTTTGAGCCGTGTTGGGAAAGTAGCCTACGAAGTTGAGTTTCCCGTAGAGTTGTCAGCCGTTCATCCTATGTTTTATGTCTCCATACTTAAGAAGTGTATTGGTGATTCCATTGTAGTGGATCCTTCGGAGAGTACTGATATTCAGAACAGTCTTTCATTCGATGAGATTCCTGTTGAGATCCTAGATTTTTAGATTCGTAGACTGAGGAACTAAGAGGTTCCCTAGGTCAAAGTTTTGTGGTGGAACCAGTCATTTGAGGGTGCTACTTGGGAGGCAGAAGCAGACATGCAAGCCAAGTACCTGCACCTTATTTCTACAATTTCAGATCAAGCTGAAAGTATTATTCTTCCTTACTTCAGTCCTTCTAAATCTAAAGCTCAGCTATATATCTATTCTTGCATGAGTTCTTGGAACTTCCGAAGTATTCAAGAGTTTAGAAAGATTTTGAGCCGTTTAGCAAATTGCTTAAGATATGTGTACTCAGTTTTTCCTGTGTTCTTGGTCTAACAAGCGACATTCGAGGATGAATGTTTCCAAGGGGGAGATATTGTAATACCTCGGATTTTCTTTAAGTCGAGTTTCATTTTTAAGAAGAGTAAGGGCTGACTTCCTAAGTGAAAAATATTTTAAACTGTGTAGAGTTTTTCTAATATCAATTTTTTTTCATGTAGAGAATTGAATTAGTTTCCCAACGATACTAATTTCGTCCAAATCTGGTATCACGGTGAGAAGTTAAGGCCATTTTACTGAGAGTTGTCAGAACTGCCCAAGTGCGACAGATAGGTTGATGGACCGTTGAGTTTGCGATGGACCGTCGCCCGAACCATTGCAACTAAGGTAGTGACTCCCTCTTCTGGACCAAGTGCGATGGTCAAGACGATGAACTTTCAAGCTAGAAACGGACCATTGGTAGGACCGTCGCAGCTAAGGCAGTGTGGCCTTTTTCTGATAAACGTGTGACAGATGATCTGATGGACCGTCAGACTAGCGATGGACCATCGCTCCAACTATCGTAAATCTCATTCAGTATTAAGTCATTTTTAAAAGGATCTTTTGGGTCTTTTCCCTTTGAATACCCTTATATACTCAAAACGAAGAATATAGCCTCATTATCTCCCAAAACATCCATGAGCTAGGGTTTCTCCCTAAGGAGCAAATCCAAAACCCTTCTCTAAGAAATTCAAGAATTCACCATAAATTCTACAGATTGAGTTGAGATTCAAGTTCCCCAAGTAAAAGGCTTCAAGAACCCTCTCTCAAGAGTAAGAAGTAGAGTCTCAAGCAAGTTTGTTCATCTAAGTTACAGTCTAAGGTATGTGGGGTTTGAACAAGGACAATTCTTTTGTTCTTGATCCCAAAACTTGTTTGAAATTACACAGATATATGACTTTATGAGTTCTATGAATCTGAAGTGCGGGTTCATACCCAATATTACTATGCATGAGATTTTGGGATTTGCCAATGTTTGAGAAATTGAAGTACATGAGTATGTTGAGATTTTAAGACAAATTGCTGAACATTCTAGATTTCTATATGGTTTGTGTATCCTTATGACATCTAGTATTAATTTTGATGAGTCTTAACTTGAGATTTAATTATGGGTCATTAAACCCTACTTGAGATTTAAAATATCATGAACTTTTGTTCTATAAGCACCCATGATTTGAGTACTTTGAGATTATTGAGAAAGTTTTGACCTTAATGGTCATAGTAGCTTTGAAATCCACTTTATTAAATGATATTACAAATTTTATAGTTGGATTCTTTATGAACCATGAGATTATTTTTAAAGTAGATTTCCATGAGATGAGCCTAGCTAACTTAAGGGATTAGCATTTAGCACCGAGTTGGGTAAGTTACTACAGTTTCATACCCCAGAACTATGCGCCACTATAGGATTGAGATTTTGTGGGCCCAAGGCTGAGATAAGTGATCACTGAGTTGAGGTTATACTCCCTATCAAGAGTATGACGCCTCTCCCCAACATGAGGTTTCTTCCTTAGGAGGACAAGATGTTGGAATCCATGTAGCTCGCATGGTTTATGTCAGTTAAGATAACCTCCCTAAAGTATTTTCCCTTGAGATAGAATATTTTCCCTAAAGCTTTGAGATAAGTGATTTTCCCTAATCGTAAGATTTTCAAAATAGTTTCTTTAAGTAAAATTTTCCCAAGAAGAAAGTAGTTTTCTCTACTAGTAAGAGTTATAAAATTTCGAGTTTCAAGTGTCTTGAGTTTAAAAAGTTCTAAGTTCTTGAGCATTAAAGAAATTTTACTCTCTATGAGATATATGCATGAGTTTGAAAGTATTTTTTAAAGCTTTCATTAGTCTCTGAGTAATGAGAATAAGAGAAGAGTTCAAATTTTAAAGCTAAAGTATAATGACTCAGAAGATTTGTGTTACATTCTTCATTATACATGATTTATGAGCTTTACATTTCGGACTTATTCAAGCTGTATGAGTCATTCCTAATGGCATGCTTGATTTGATAAAAGAGTATGGATATTGTTTTCTGTAAATGCAAATACCCCCATATACTCAGCACATTCCCAAGTGCTGATCCACATATACGTCTATCTGCTACATTATCTAATAATGTAGGTTCAGGTGCTCAGTTCTAGCCTCGTCAGTGATTTCTGAGTACCTTTGTCTACATCTCTGTAGTGGTGAGTCCTCATGGTTCATGGACCTATCTTCAAACATTTTAGTATTGTTAGTAGACATATTATTACTTTCAGTTCAGTTTGAGTCAGTTGGGGACCTATCCCAATGGCTCTCTAGTCGACTTGAGTAGTAGAGGCCTTGTCAAACTAGTTGTCAAATTGTTAGTATGTTTAGATTTACACTATTGTGGTTGTTTGGACCAAGTATTTTCTTTGTAGTTTCTATCATTTGATACGATAGTGACAGTGTTTTGTTTATTTCTTATCGAAATGAGTTATTTTATATAGTGACAGGCTCAAAGGGTTAGCTTGGGGATACTTGTAGCCTTAAGAACCATGTGATGTCCTCGGAGAATATTTTGGGTCATTACATGGATCTTGCAAAGTTTATGGCATAATTTAAACAAGCACATGTGAACATTGTAGAGTTGAAGAATAGGCAGTCACAGTAGCCAATCTTTGATCCTATTTTAGTGATAAGCGACGAAGATGAAGGTATTGTTGACTTGATGGGAAAGCCCTTGAAAGACAAAGGCAAGAAGATGGATGAAAGTACTGGTAAAAGAATGAATAGAAAAGCTGCCAGAAGGAGAAGAACAGAAGCAATAAAACTGAAAGAGCAAGAAGAGTATGATACGATAAATGCTGTAAAAAGATCAAGGAGAGATGAAGAGAAAAGAAGGAAGAAAATAGAAGAAAAAGCTGCTAGAGTGTCTACCAACTCTGTCCTAGCAAGGGGGCCTAGTTTAGACCTATCTCGGGATGTGATACCTCCAATTCCAGAGGAAGAGATTGTGAGTACCCCTACCACCATAGGGGTCAAAATTGCTACAGGTGAGGCCACCGGAGCCTCACTACATTTCACTGATGCCTCATCTGAATATTTATAAGTATTTCCTATCCTCTGTACTTTACTTTTATAAATTGATGACAACATATTCATTTTCTGTGGGGGTGGGTGTACTTATACCATGGGGGTTTTTGTTGCCGATATTCTTTTCCTCCCGTGGGCTATCTAGTAGAACTGGTATGTCTAGGATTGCATTTTCTTTTCTTAAGTTGTGATCTAAATATCTATTTAGTGATGGTTATTTATGAAATGGCTTTTGTTTAGTATCTCCTTGTACATATGAATGATAAATGCATTTGGCATAAGACTCTAAACATATTTATATGTCTATTTCTTTGTTGTTTAACATATGTTGAGCAACTATTGGTGATTCTACAATGGGAATTAGGATGAAAATATTCATGGCCATGTGATGTGAATCCTAAGAGTAATAGTAGGATAAGTTTAAGTCAATTGCTAGTGTGTGCAAGTATTAGTTTCAATTCTTTCATAGTAGTACACTTAGAACTTTCTCGGTATATTGATGCTGCCAGTGGTTGATTCAATAGGATAGGATAGCAGGCCTCCTTGTATTTTCAATCCACTTAGCCAAAATAACTGACCCACCAAAAATATTTTTTTATTTTTGACCCCTTTTTGAGATTATAATAGTTTTCTTCACTCCCAATAACTTTAATTAACTCTCTTAGGTTGTTAACACTTAGCTTTGAACCTGGTCAAATATTGGACATTGTGCACCTTAACTTAGGCAAAAAACCTAAGTTGAGGGTGGATACTATCAAGATGTTATCTTTTAGGCAATTTAGAACTAAAATAAAGCATTCGGCCCTGATCTGTCTAAGATATTATGCACCTCTACTGACTACATCAACATAAGTTAAGGGAGGCTAATGCTACTAAATAAAGGGTGTTATGGCGAAGTATGAATGAATGATAGAATTATAAGGGAACTGGTAAAGCAATAGCCTTAATGAGTAGAATTCAAGGGCAAAGTGAGTTATGTCAAAATATTGACAAAACATTTTATGCTTTCAAGGGATAATTGTATGTTTTCAAGAAACTAAGGTTGAGGGTGTTGATGGTCTGGCTTTTATAAAATATTTTACATCTTTTTCAAGGGATAATTGTATGTTTTCAAGCAACTAATGTTGTATTTTATGCAGGATTTTAGTGTTTTTAGGTTAAGGAGTTAGCTGAAAGAGAAACTTGGAAAAATAGCAGAAAAAGGCCACTGACGGTCAAATTGGCGGACTATCAGCCATGCGACGGACCATCGAGGTGGTCGCCAGGTTGAAACAGAAGGGAATAGTTGAGTAGTCTCTGTGATGGTCCAAATGGCAGACCGTCAACCATCCGACAGACCGCCAACTTAGCCGTCAAGATGAAATAGAACATGATATCTTGGAGGATCAAGTGATGGCCCATACGATGGACCATTAGGCAAGCGACGGTTTGCCAACATGACCGTCGACCCTTAATATAACCTAACACTCTGGGACCATCAGTGACGGTCTATGCGACGGACCGTCAGGCTTCTGATGGGCCGTCAGCCCGACCGTCTACGTGGATGCGGCTTTTCTGAGTTTGAATTTTAAGTCATCTATTCCTGGGAACATATAAATACCTAATTTAGGTTTTATTTATTTATCTTTTATCATATTTCCAACTTTGAACATTGTTTAACGTAGTATTCTCTGCGATTCAAGCAAGAATCATGGATCTAAACATTTTATGCCTATTCTCCTTTAAAGATTCAAGAACAAATTTTGTGATCTTTGTAAGTAATTACTGAATTTATTTATGAGAAACACAATGACTTTTTCTTCTTCTTCTTCTTATTCTTCTTCTATTGAGATATGTGGCTAAGCTCCCATAACTAAGGTTCTGGGAGCCATGATGTGAACAGCTGTTTGGAGTTGTGAAAATATTTGAATTCCATAGTTAAGTGAATTTTTATGAACCCTTCTTCAAAATAATGACCTTTCTTGGTTGCAAACATGAAGGATGATCCCAAGAACATCACTTGTTCTAATAGAAAAGTGCTTATTTGGAAAAAAGAGGTTTAAATGCAATCTAAGGGCTTTAACCTTTGGGTTAAGGGTTGATGCCTTAACGGGATTAACCCACATGAGACAATAAGTAGAATAAAGTAATGCATCTTTTAAGTTCGAGAGAATAGAAAAATAATCTACTCATTTAGGTTGAGAGACAAATAGGTCAATTATAGGATTCAATAACTCTTGCAATTAAAGTGATTAATTGGAAATTCAAAATAAGTCGCAACCCTAGCTGCTTGAACATTTTGGTAACCATAACTCTAGTTTTTATACTCTTATTTAATTATTATTTACAATAAGAATCATTGACTGGAATACTTTTTGTTACAAATAACGAGATAAAATTTACAAATCAAACTCCCTCTTTAATTCAGAACCTTTGATTCGGAACTTTTGATCAATAGTCTAGCAATAACCTCAATACTTAGTAAACACAGTATTTCATGTGGGATTCAACCCTAACCTAGTTGGGTTATGTATTTGACAAGGACCGCTTATTCTCTCGTAAGAGAGATGTAATTTGGGTGTATCACTTGACTATAAGTTCTAGGGAGATTGCAGACACAATATCTGGAAGCGCATTTATGTGTCTGTGATGGGCGATAGCACATGAAATGCTTGATGTGATCTCTGCCAGTAACCAAGGATGGCACACTCAGGAGGATAATAGTGTTGGTTGTATATATGCCATTGGAGATACTAATGAAAATAGAGTTGGTAATGTTTTGGTTGTACAAGAAGTCACATAGCTCATAACGTATATTGGGTTTATAACAAAAGAATTTACAATCGTGAATTCTAAAAAGAGTGAATGTAGTAGAGGCATAGGTGTATACTTATGAGTATGACATAGATAAAGAAGCAAAGTATCTAGATAAGGAATTGACGGGTTACTGAGCCAAGGGGTAAGGAAATAAATATCGAAACTACTATGGTGATAGATACTGATACAAAAGCAGAGAACGAGATGGTTATTGGAGGCATAAAGATAACTATAAAGAGAAGAGTGATAGATATGTTCCAGCGAGTGGTCGGGGTACCAAGTTAATAATTGAAGCAATATTATCTTAATTGGTGAAAGGAAAAGGGAGTCAGAAGAGGTGACTTATGGAGATTAAAGAGGATATATAAGGAATAAACTAAAAAGCTGAGTTGCATATTGTTGCAATAAAATAATTAGAGCAATAGTTTGGACAAATATCATCCATATTGAATCAGATACAACTTGACACTCTTCCCAGCAATAAAGTGCAAAATCTAAAAAATGATAGTCATTTCCATGCTATTAATACTTGGAGTTGCAAAACAACCATGGATTCCCCTCATGCTTATTGCAGAAGAGCCAAGGAATAATGGTGATGAGATAGATATTGATGATACACCTATAGAAGTATCTAAAATATTGATAGGTATTGAATATATTAGTGATAAGAATAAAGGGAAGGAAAAGTCGGATGAGCCAGTGTTGAGGACTATTCTGAGACCTCCCCTACTTTTTCCTCAAAGGTTGAAAAGGAAAAAATAAGAAGGTAAATATTAGAAGTTCCTATCAATATTGAAGGAACTTTCTGTCAATATTCCCTTAGTTGAGGCATCAGAGCAAATGCTTGGCCACACGAAGTTCATGAAAGATTTGGTTACTAAGAAGCGGACGGTGGGTTTTGATCCCGTTAACAATGTGAACCATTATAGTGTTGTTATTTCTAGATCATTATTAGAGAACAAGGAGGCCCTAGGAGCCTTCACTATTCAATGCACTATTGGGTCTTTCAACTTTACTCGAGCATTATGTGACTTAGGATCCACCATCAAACTGATGTTGCTGGTTGTTTATAAGAAGTTAGTATTAGGGGAACCCAAATCGGCAACAATGAGATTATTGATAGCGGATCACACTGTGAAGCAGCCAATTGGTATTCCCTATAATGTGTTGGTAAAAGTAGCATCCTTCATATTTCAAGATGATTTTGTTATTCCTGACTTTGAGGTGGACTTCTAAGTGCCTATCATCTTGGGTAGACCCATTTTAGCTATAGGTAAGGTGTTGGTTGATATGAAATCGGGACAGATGAAGTTCAGACTTAATGATAAGCAAATGATCTTCAATGTGTGCCAGTTAATGAACCAGCTAAATGATATGCAGTTCATGTCAATGACAGACACTATTTATGATAATATTGATGATGTTATTGTTTCCATTAAAGAGAGACTTGGAGTCAAGGTGTTAGAATTGGTGATTATGAACTTTGATAGTAATCAAATTGAGAAATATGATGAGATGTTTAGAGCTTTGTATGGGAGTAGTTCCTACTCTTATACCCGAAAGAAGCTTGATATGGATCTATAAAACATAATCTCTCCTTCCGCTTGACTTTCTACTAAGGAGACATCGGTCTTAGAGTTGAAGGCCCTCCCATCTTACTCGTGCTATGCATTCTTAGGGGCTGACAATACCTTGTTGGTGATTACTGCAACTCACTTAGTGAAAACATAGATAGAGGCGTTGATATGACTTTTGGAGCGATTAAAGAGAGCTATTGGATGGACTATTTCATATATTATGGGCATCCCATAAGGTATTTGTACCTATAAAATATGTCTTGAGCCGGATAGTATTCCTATTATAGAGCATCATCGAAGATTAAATCCTCTTATGTAGGAGGTTATGAAGAGAGAAATTATCATGTGGTTAGATGCTGGAGTGGTTTACCCCATGACTGATAGCAAGTGGGTTAGCCCAATTCAGTGCATTCCAAAAAAGGGTGGAAACACAATAGTTCCCAATGAGAAAAAGTATGTATGGACTACAGAAAGCTGAATACATGGACTCAAAAAAACCATTTTCCCATGTCATTTATGGACTAGATGATGGACAGGTTAGCAGGCAGGGGTTGGTATTTTGTTCTTGATGAGTATTTGGGATACAATCAAATCATTATTTCCCTCAAAGACCAAGAAAAGAGATGTTTAATTTCCCCTATGGGACTTTTGCATTCAAACGGATGTCATTCATTCTGTGCAATGCTCCAACCATTTTTTAGAGATATATGATGGCAATGTTCTCTAACATGGTGGAAGATACTATTTAGGTGTTTATGGATGACTTTTTTTTCATTGGAGACTCTTTCGGTGATTGTTTGGCCACACTTGGCCAATGCTCTCCATATATATAAGGAAAGAAACGTGGTATTAAATTAGGACAAGTGTCATTTCATAGTAAAAGAAATTATTGTACTCAGGTACAATGTCTTGTAAACGGGCATTGAGGTAGATAAATCAAAAATTAAAGTTAATGAGAAGCTGTCACTAGCAGTCCTGGTGAAGGGTATTCAGAGTTTTTTGGGTTACGCTAGTTATTACAAGCATTTCATCAAGGACTTCTCAAATATTGCAAACCTTCTATGTAGGCTTCTAGAGAAAGTGGTCAAGTTTGACTTTGATGATGTATGTCTGAAGCCCTTTGAGTGCCTAAAGGAGTGGTTGATGTCAGCCTCTATCATTGTGTCCCATGATCGGTACCTGCCATATGAGATCATGTGTAATGAGAGTGGTGTAGCCGTGGGTTCTTTCCTAGGCAAAAGACGAGAAAAGATCCTTTACCCACTTTACTATGCCAGCAAGGCACTAAGCTCTACACAAAAGAACAAATAATTATTAAGTAAAAGTTTCTTGTAGTGTCTTTTGCCTTTGTGAAATTTTGGTCTTATTTGATTTGAACTAAGTTCATATTTCATACAAATTAGAAAGCTTTGAGATACCTGATGGTGAATAAAGATGCAAAGCTAAGTTTGATTCGTTGAGTACTCTTGTTGTATGAGTTTGATTTTGAGTCTAAGGACCAGAAAGACACGAAAAATTAAGTTGTTGAGCACTTGTCCAGACATGGATGAATCAATTCAGAAAGCAGGGGATAGGCTTGAAATCAATGATACTTATCTAGATAAAATTTTTTTGGTAGCATCGCAAGACCTAATCCCCTAGTTTATTGACTTTGCCAATTACATGGCGAGTGATCTTGTCTTAGAAGACTAATCCTTCCAACAGGAAATTTTTTTGGGATAAGCTTTACCTATTAAAAGTTTATGTTCATGGTTTGATTCGTAGATTCATCTAGGAGGTCAAGATGATGAGTACTTTTTAGGTTTGTCATGCTTAACATGTTGGGGGTCACCATAGAGGAGCATGCACAACCCATGAAATCTTGTAATGTGAGCATTACTGGCCTACATTCTACAAGGATGATTACGACTTTCCACTAGTTTGTGACTAATGTCAATGTTAAGGCAATATTTCATGACACCATGAACTCCTCTTGACCCCTATTTTGGAGTTAGTGCTTTTTGATGTATGGGGGATTGACTTTATATGAAACACCTAGACTTTGAACCATTGAAAAATTCCCTCATTTGATGTCTCTGGACATGGTACGACTAAGGGTACCACTTGTACCCTTTGGATATAAGTTGGTGACACCCTCTCATACCTTAGGTAGTGTGGTGAGGGTTACTCACTATCCTAGGTACAAGTTAACCTCCCCTCAATCATACCTTCAAATATGAGTCATACCAAAACCAATCATATAGAATGTGATCTTAGACTTAAGTGGATTGTTTTTGCATGAGTGGTAGGTACAATTTAGGGCATGAGTCATACCCCTTCGATACAACTCAATGGTGTATAGTTTTACCCTAACCAGTATAGATTACCTAGGATAAGCCTAGGGTATAAGTTAGGGTACCACTAGTACCCTAGGGTACAGTTTGCTCAACTAAGTCGTACCCAACATCGTGGCCATTTTCTAGATTTTAGTTGAGGACCTTATGGTCAGTTTATAAACTCAAAAACCTAAGTCCCTTAACTATGTAAGTTTATATGGCATCCTAAAACACATTTTTGAGTGGATCAAACATCCTAAACTCTCTCTCAAATATATTTTTGAAGAATTGAGGCTAGGGTTCAAGGATGACCATCTAGGATCAAGGTGAAGTCAAGTTTGTTGGTGAATAAAGTTTTCTAAGGCATGTAACTCTATTCCTTTTTTAAATAACTCCAAAAGACATGTATTTTTTTACTTGGATTTATAAGTGTACATGGTGATTTTGAAATCAAAAGAAAAGGGTTTTACTATCAAATGATGAGTAATGTTTGTTCTTGCTTAGACATGTGTTTATACATGATAATAGTGATGATTTACATATGTGGGTTATTGTTGTACATGGTTTAAAATGTGGGTATTTTATAACCCTAATCTTGATAATTTCTACCATAAAATTAGCCTTGGTAAAGGCATGCACACAAGGTGTTTATGAAAATATCTAAGCAAAATGTCTAGTCACATATTGGTGATGTTTTAATCTAGGGCAATGTCCTAATAAGTATGAATGTTTTATAAATAATATTGTAAAAGGTATTGTGAGATATGTATTGTGTAATTGATGATCTTGTTGGGTTAATGGCTAACAAGGTGTTAAAGTCTTTACACATGAAAATGAACTTGAATTGCGTGTTGAGCTAAAGTGTGGTGAGAATGTGGTATAATATTGCTAATGAAATATGAATAGTTTGTGAAGGTTTTTATGGCCATAAATTAGATTGTATGATGAATTTAATTAAGGCATTGGCCTATTGAAATGGTTGAGCAGCAAAGGCTCCCATGAGGACCATGTGGTCATGTATAGTTTGAATTAGCTAAATGGGTTAAAGTCCTTAAGTGTTAATTGAATAGATGATAAAGTATGGACAAAGGGTTAGAAACCCAATGTCGACTATTAATGTTCGTAATGGCTTGAGGTTAAAGTCCCCTTCCTAATAAAATACTTATGGTTAAAGTCCCTTGCCCAATGAGATCTCTTAAAGTTAAAGTCCCCCGCCGAATGAAACAACATGAGGTTAGAGTCCCTTATCTAATATGGCATGAGGTTAGAGTTCCTTGAAAAATGAATGTGTATAAGGTTAGAGTCCCTTGCCAAATGAATGTTATCAGGTTAGAGTCCCTTGCCTAAATGAATGCTTGTGTGTGGTTAGAGTCCCTTGTCGAATGAAAAGTAAGTGTGGTTAAAGTCCTTGGCCTAGTGAACAATGTTTGAATCTATAAGTGTGGAAGGTCAGAGTCCCCCGCTTTATGTCTAATGATTGAGTGCTTCAAGAGTATCGAGAAGACTTGTTCCCTTTTTTGGCATGCGATATACCTTTATGTATGGACATGTGTATAAATGTAATTCAATAATATATTTTGATTTGTTGAATGGTGATGCTATTTTATCATTATCCTTGAGTACATGTTAGCGCTCTAACTGCTAACTATTTCTGAATGCTCTGTACCCATGGACATAGGGGCCAAAGCTTCTCTTCTCTTTTTGCATAGTGATTAGGAGATCGAGGCAGTTTATGCATTGACTTTAGAGTTGTGAGCTTTCTTACTTTGGAAGACATTCATTCTTGATCTCTTATCTTTAGACTTAGTTTTATTAATTTTTGGTTTAGCTATTGTCAAGGGCTTGTCCTGACATATACATTTCCTGACATTAGTGTGCGTAGAGGTATTGTGGATGACTGTGGGCTTGGGTATATTGGCTAGTGTGTTGATATTTATGAAATGGTTAGACATTGTTAAGTTATGAAAAATAGTATTGTTTTTGCTATCTTACTATATAGTAGAGTTCATTTGACTCTTGTGATTTGTGTGACGACTAGGTTGGGTTAGAGGTGCAACCTCTAGTTCATGTTTGCTTGAGGTTCCCATACGAAAAGGCCTGATTTAGGGTCATGTCATTATAGGTCTATTCATGAGATTCTATGGTATGAAATATATATTTTGGTTGCAATCAATTGTGTATCAAAATAGGTGGAAACGATTGCGCTCCCCAATAATGAAGGTAAAAGTTTCACTGCATTTCTAAAGAAATATATCTTCTCATGATTTGGCACTCCACGTGCAATAATTAGTGATATTGAGTCATATTTTTATAATCTCCTGTTCAAGGCTTTGCTCAAAAAATATGGTGTGAAGCATAAGCTTGAAATACCTTACCATCCTCAGACGAGCGGGCAGGTTGAGGTCTCCAATAGATAGATCAAGTCCATATTGATGAAGACTATGAATTCCAATAGGACTGGTTGGTCAAGAAAGTTGGATGATGCATTTGGGGCCTACCATATAGCTTACAAGACACCAATATATGCCTCTCCATATCAGCTTATATATGGCAAGGCATGCCACTTGCCTCTTGATCTTGATCACAAGCCACTATAGGCACCGAAGAAGCTGAATTTTGAGTGGCATGTGAAGCTAAGTTGAGTATGGAAAGGTGAATGAGTTGGATTAGTTTCAACTCCGTGCATATGAGAATTTGCTCTATATAAGGAGAAGACGAAACTGTATCATGATTGAAAAATCAGGAGAAGTATGTTTGAACCCGGTGATCTGGTCTTGTTGTATAATTTGAAACTTCGCTTGTTTCCTAGAAAGTGGAAGTCTAGGTATTATGGATGATTCAACGTGGTGAAGGAGTTCCTATATGGTGCTATAGAGCTAAAGCATGATGGTGAAGCCTCGTTCAAGGTGAATGGTCAGATGGGGAAGCACTTCATGGGAAACACTGTGGAAGTAAAAGTGATTGAGGATCTGAGCCTTAGTGAAATGTAACCAAGGCAACTATGTTGTGCCGCGACATCAAACCAGATGTTGTATGGGAGGAAACCCAAAGGGATGGTTTGTAAAGTTTGAGTATCCAACCTAGCAACTTTGTGACACATTGTTAAATCAAGCACTGCTTGGACGAAAACCTATATTTTGTACTAAATTGATTATAGGGTAACTTGTGTATTCAGTGTTCAGGGCTAGAGATTGCTAAAAAAGACCAGAATTTTTTATTGGTGCCAGTTCATACGACCTACTTCACGAGTCATGATCAGACTTCATGGAATCATCACTAGAGTCATAGCGTGCTGGAACTAACACCATTTTCAGGTATCTGATTTGTAGAGTCATCACAACTCTCACAACAAGTCATAGTAATAATAACTGGTCACCTCAAGTTGTAATGACTGGAAACTCAGGTAAAGTTCTAGTCATTTTGGAGGAAGTATATGACCCATACTCTGAGGTAATGCATCATCACGGTGCCTCAATACTAGGCTTAACATCGTGGGCCTATCTGGTTGACGCGGTCTGATCTAAATGGTTTAACTATAGGAATTTAATCCAAATTATCAAAATTCCCATTTTTGGAACTGAGACTCCATTCCTTGTACAAAAATGTTCCAATCACATTAACTAGGGTAATAATTAAGCATCCCCATCTCACACAAATCACAAAATCCTCCAAATCACGTCATTCTCAATAACTAGGGCGAATCCACAAAATCCTCACAGATCCAAGTGTATTACGTTAGTTGGTAAGTTAAAAATTAAATTTTTGTGAACTTCATTGTGCAATACTATATAAATACTTAGATTCTATGATTGTCTTTACATTTAAAGTTGAGAATCACCATTCGTTCTTGAGAAACCCAAACTTAATATGAATAAATTAGGAGTTTACGAATGTGATATCTGAAATTGTATGGGGGAATGTACTAAGTGATTGCTTAGAATTGTTGTTAATCATAGAAATGCATATTATTGTGTTGGTATTGACAATCGGAACCAACTACTCTAAACACCCATGTTATAGTGTCTACGAGACTCTTAATGAATTGTAGGGTCACCTAATTAGTTGTTACGTGAATCGTAACCACTAGAAATATGTTTGATTAGAGAATTATGGGTTCTTTTAATATTATGACTTATCTAATAAGTCATTGTCACACTATATGATTCATAGTGAGGAATGATTGGAAATGGTCAAATATGAAGGGAATTATTCTGGTCTAACAAATAGTGTTGGTAATGAGTCGTTGTCTAGCATAATGACTTATTAGGACGACTCATTACTAGACCAGTGAACATTCATTATGCACAGTGTTACCTTATGAGTCTCACCATATCTCATTACCAGAAGGTATGACTCATAATCTATAGTCGTAAAGTGACCAGTCCCAGTCACATTGACCCAAATTTCCTTGTTTTCCTTTCCTTTTCTTAGGACATACTAATGGGTGTGTTTAATAGGTACCAATGTCTTTGAATACTGATTTGACAAAGAAGAATACTCTAAAAAATAGCCTTCCCCTCTATGTATAAACTCAGGCATTAAACCACTAACGACAAAGAGTCGAGTGGATCCAGAAAAGAGTATCCAATCAAAAGGGTGGTGGAGCCATACAAAATCTTACCTATGGGAGCCAAATAAGCCTTGGATAAGGTCACACCATCAAGAACCACACCTAAGAGAAAGAATACGAGCACATCACCACCCCACCCACCATTCCAGTTTGAGAAGGACGATGAAGATAATGATGATGTTGAATATAATAATGATGAGGTAGGTGAATCTATCTTTAGGAAGGAGAATGAGTATTAGAAAATTGAAGAAAATAATGGTTCTGAGTTTGATAGTGAGGGTGAAAGTGAGGGGAGTGACCACCCAGTAGAAATTCATCCACCATGACCATCTCCCACTCTACTTTCTATTTAGCCTGCTCTGATGCCCATCGTTGAATGGTAGGGGTACCTCAAAATATAGGCCTGATATAACCAATATATTACCATGAACCCCTACATTGGGAAACCACAAAGAGACATTTATCTGGAGAGGAAATTGACCACCACAGGCATGTTTGAGATTCCTGCATTTGATGACTAGTTCAGACATTATAATTTCAAGTGGATGACTAGGGCTTTGGGATGGTACAGTGTATCTTTTGGTTGTGATTTTTATGTTACATACCATATAGAGTTAAAGAGGTTATATCCATAAGGCAGTTGACGTGTTTTGAGTAATTATGTTGTAATTGTTTTGAATTTACTTGAGAAAATGGTACCCCTACAAAAAATTGAGTATAACTATGTGATATGGTATGCATATGACCATTGTGAATGTAGTAATGACATTAGAATTAGGGACAAAATAACTATGGCAAACAATTGTATGAATTGGATAGGAAGTAACTAGAAGTTTGACCGTGTACAATGTGTGTGTGAGGCATTACCTATTTCCCTATGTGTATGGAATCTAGAACTTACCTGATTAGTCTTGTGTTGGTCATAGGGTAATTGGTTAGGAAAGGATCATGGGCCATTTTTCAAAGCAGTCCACTTTAGCATAAAATAACCAACAAAATGTAATAAGTATCCCTTGATCCCGAATTCGAGCTTGAATAGACATATTTTTTTTATTGCACCAATTCACCTTCCCATTTTTAACTGCAATGAAACTATTTTGGCCTTGTAACTTCTTGGACACTATACACCTCAACTCAAGAAAATCACCTAAGTTGAGAGTGACTATCATAGGGGTGTGTAGTCTGATATGGGTATAGAGAAAGGATGTATATAGAAAAAGAAAGTAAGGTTGGTATGGAAAAAAAGGTTAAAAAAATAAAGAATAAAAGAAACTACACCTAACTTGTATATGTAGAAAAAGAATAAAAAGAGAGATAAAAAGGGCAGATTTAAAGAAAACTTAGTTAGCTAAGGCAAAAGTTCCATATATACCATACAGGCCCCAAGCCTATGTTACAAACCATATTAAGCCCTATAGTGATCCTAACCTGACTATCTAAAAAATCATGTAAAGAAAATAAGGTAAAACCTATTGCATTCTGTGCATACTGATTGGAACTTCTTTATGAGTTCGAGCGTCTCTTGACTGTCCCCTTAAGAATATGTTGACCTAATTGAGCGATAGGAACTTATTTGACCTGAGGGTACATGGGCTGCGTTGTTAGGTTGCTTACCTATTTAGGAAGTATAACGTGGATATGCCTAGTTATTCATTGCTAATGTAATGCCATCACTTGATTCCTATATCTCACATTGTTGTACCTGATCAATATACACAATTGAGTTTTTGAAAAAGTAAAAATAGGATGAGGGTATTGTGTTATGAGAAAGGATTGATAAGTCGACTGTCAAAGGTATCTTAGGATCTTCCTAGTAGAACTTCATTTGTGTTTTTGTTTTGTTTTTTTCGAGGACATGCAAATGCTATAAGTTGAGGGTGTTGATGTGCAATGGTTTCATAGCACATTTGATGCTTAAAATGGTGAAATTATGTATTGACTTAGGTTATTTTATTGGATTTGATGTTTGTTTTATATGTATTGCAGGTAAATTAGGTCAAAAGTGATATTTGACTACAATGAGCAGAAAAAGCTCTAATAAGGTGAAGTATTAGTTAGGCTACAAGTTATTAAGTCACCTTATGAATCGTAGAAAGACTCACGAGGTTAACAGTGGTAGAAGCTGGTGAAGGAGTAGGTAAAGACTAATGAGGTTCCAGTCATAATGAGTGATGACCACGAGTCGTAAGGACTGACTACGACTTATGGTGAGGAGTCTTCCTAAAAACAGACTCAGAAATCCTGTAAGAGAAAATTCACTAGAGTTAGTATGACTAGTAGCGTATAACTCATAAGGACACATGATGAGTCATGACCACTGAAGATATAAAAGAGCTATGGCAGCAGGAAACGAGTCATTACCAGTCCTAACAACTCGTTTCTAGAGGCGTGACCACTGCCGACATAGTTTTCCTTATATGATTTGGGTAGGTTTCCTTTGTTATTTTAACACTCTATAAATACCCTTGGGGTACTTTTGTAATAGTTTACACACTTTTGATATTTTTTTACGTACTTTGGTACTTGAGACTTTGTTCTTAGTTTTTTAATCAATGGAAGATTTTGGATTTTATTCTTTTCATTCTTGTACAATTAATTCAATGTTTTCTTCTTTAAAATCCATGGATTTTTGAATAACCATGAGTGGCTAAATTCCTTAAATAGGGTTTTAGAAACCCTGACAGATAAATAATATAAGGAAAGTGGGATATTCATCTAGATTGTTGTGACTGTGTGTATTATAATCTTCTTTGGATTACTTGTCTTCTAAGCTACTATAGAATTTTAGGAGTTGCCTGCATTTGAGATCATCCTCACAGGGGAGTTCATGATTTGTAAAAGGGCGTTATGATAGTGATTCGAGGCTATCATCCCATGTCTAATCAACTTGAGACTCAAAAGGTGAAGTTGTACTGGGGTCAATGACAATGGATAGAAAGACAATGCTCTAAGACTCAAAAGGTGAAGGGTGGGATTTATCAACGAGTTCACAACATGGTTGATAATACATATCTTGTTAGACTTTCCATGCAGAGCAGTGGGATAGGTGAATTGACCAATAGAAACTTATGGAGTTAGAAGCCAGGGGGAACATACTCTTAGTTTTCGTGTTTGATTTTTTACAACCTCAAGCACTCAAGTTTGGTGATTGTTTACTATTGGTATCAAGTTGCCCTATTTACTTTTCCATAATGCCCGAGATTTCATCTAGTTCAAGATATAATTCCTAGCATTTCTTGTGGGTTCGACCCCAACCTAGTTTGGTTACTATATTTGACATCGTCCGCACAATACTTCTTTGGAGATTAGTTTTGAGTGACATCAGTAGAATCATAAAAAAGTGTGAAAACTTAAGAGAACTATTAGTGGGTGATTTTGAAGTGTTCATAAGCTCGAGTAACACATTTCTTCTTTGAATTCTTGGTAAGCTTTAATCAGTTTCAAGTTAAATCCGTTATCTTTGTCCAAAGTCCGTAAAATATTAGTGGGTTGATTATAGCACCATTTGATATCGAAATTCACACACTCGCATGGTTAAATCTTTCTTGAGTTTAGAGGGACATATTGTCGGTTTGGAAAGTGCAATTTTGCAAATGAGCCCTTTATGGGATTTTATGTTATTTTAGACTCGAAGCATAAAAGTACAATATGGGTATCATTGTTCTTGTTTAGATGAGTATATTATGATTTTGATAGCATGTCATCTTGCAGAAGCTTCTCAACAGGGGAAATCATCAGTTTACTAAATTCTTCAGGCTTTTCTTTGGCATCTATGTAGGCTAGG